>NC_051183.1:1839490-1875476 GCF_013339695.2 Rhipicephalus sanguineus
CCTCAGGTACAAGCAATATGTAGGACAGAAAAAGCTTTATTTAGCAAGCAGAATACGCTGCCTGCAAGGCCAGTCACAATCACTCACTGTCACTGCTCTCGCTGGAGCTATCACTTGAGCCGCAGTCTCACTGTTATGCACAAGGTCATCTTCGGTTCCATCCATGTTGTTTGTGATGCAGCATTTTTTGAAACTTTTCCGCACCATCTCACCTGGAATGGCCTTCCATGCTTCGACAATCCACTTGCAGAATAGGGCAATATCAGGCCTTCGGACTCGCCCTGTCGGCGTCAAGTCGTAGAGGCCTTCGGCCATCCACTCGGCGTAATAGCGCTTGACATGTGCTTTGAAGGGCTTGTTAAGCGACACATCTAGAGGCTGCAACATTGACGTCATTCCCACCGGGTATAACAACTAAGTCAGTCCCGTTGCGTGAAAGGCGGTCCTTCACTTCCTCAGTTGTGTGGCCGCGGAACGAGTCAAGAACGAGCATGGACCTCTTTGCGAGCATCGCACCAGGCCTCTTCTCCCATACCGTCTTGACCCAGTCCACGAACAAGTCACTGTTCATCCACGCGTTCTCGTGTGCGCGCACCACCACACCGGCAGGCAAATGAATCTTGGGAGAGTTTTCCTTTTCAAGATGACGTACGGTCGCAGTTGCGTGCCGTCGGCGAGGGCACAAAGCAGTACTGTGACGCGCAGTTTCGTGTTCCCGCCGGTCAGCACGCTCACCGAACTGCTGCCCGTCTTCTCAATCGTTGTGTCCAACGGCATTTCAAATAAACAGGAGTTTCGTCCGCATTGCCGATTTGCGAGAAAATGTAATCGTGCTGCTTTCGCAGGCCAATTACATATCTCTGGTACTTGAGCAGCTTCTCCTCGTAAGAAGCCGGCAAGCGTTGACATATTGTAGTCCGCCGTCTGATTGAGAGCCCTTGCCTCTTCATAAAGCGGTGCAGCCATCTGCGGCTCGCACGGAACCCGTGAGGTAGGCCTAGCTCCCTCGACAGTCGCCGCGCTTCCACTTGGGCCATCTCGGTCGATACGGCGTGACCCCTGCTTCTCACATCTTCGATGAACTTTACTAGCTGCACCTCCAGCTCAGGGTAGGCGCCGGTCTTGGGGCCACGAAATGAGCTACGGTCGCGGTGCGCGGCTTGCAGGCTGTCTTTGTTCTTTCTCCACAGTCGCACGCAGGACTCGTCCACATCGTGCCGTCTTCCCGCTTCGCGATTTCCTCGGCGACAGCGATGATCTTAAGCTTTTGCTGTGCGGTGAAGGACAACTGCCGCCGGGCGCTACTCATGGTGACAGAATAGGTCGACTTAGGCTTGGCGAACGGGTCGAGATGTGGAGAACTAGCGATATCAACGAGGCAAAGAGAGCTCACACTCGGCAAAAACTTATCTTGACAGTTGACAGCACCGTGGAAGCAACAGAACCGAAATGCATGCCTGCTACCGCGTCAAAAAGTAGTACTTAAATTTACTGATAATATCTCATTTGCCTTGCTAAAATAACTACTGCTTTATTTATTATGGAACTCAAACAGTTGCGGGAAGTCGTAGGTAAGATACAGGTATTGTTCACTTTGCAAAAATGCCTTCCTTTTCTTTCTATTTCTTAGACAGCACCACCTTTTCGGCAAGCCTTTTTCCAAAGTAAACATGGCGTCCGTGACGTAGGGACAAGTGGAGGGTGGTGGAGGATGGTTGGAGGGTCACTGTGCGGCCGCAAACGTCCAAAAAAATATACTTGTAATGTGACAGTGAGGTTTACACTGAACAATCGAAATGTCTTTCCCCGAACGTTTTTCTAAACGCTTCAACGATGCAAGCAAGCGAAACCGAAATCGGCTGCAAGCTGCCGTACTACTTGCGGAGCAACACGAATTTGCGGAAACCGCCTCCGTAGCCTTCGCTACACTGTAAAGCGGCTTCACAGCACAATACGTATTGCTGTGAAGCAGCACTATAGGAAAACCCCCGCGTATTATCCGCACCCCTACTTTGCCACTGAAATTTTCGGGTTTTTGGTGCGGGTTATACGCGCGAAATTACGGTATAACACTGTTTATGTACGTCATGTTCAGAGTTTGTGAGTTATCGATGAGCTTGTTTCTGGAATGCAGATAGCGACGGACAAGCGGTCCTTCTACCTGACAGCCGACTGCACATCCACCATGGAAGAGTGGGTACGAGGTGAGCTTCCTTGAAATGTTAGTTCTGCACACTTTGATTGTGACATTGGGCAATGGCAGCTGCAGTGGTAAGGGAAATTCGTATAGATTCACAAAGAAAGCTCTAGTTTAATACTTATATGCAGTGCTCTTGAGGTATTCATGCTTCATACCGTAATTGCGAAGTCAACAGCTACAAAAGACAGAAAAGCTGTGATATAAGGACACAAGGTTAACCTGTCAGTACTCCTTTAATGTGCCACTGATAGGTATAGCCTGCCACAAGAAAAAGTACCTTTCGTGTGAACTGATGATGTTTACGACCGTCACTTTGCATCTAGTTGCAGTTTTTGACACCAGACGGCTTGTAGTCTTTAAAGGGACTGTCTACCGTCCTTCATCACTTTTCTGTTTTGTACCGCGATAGAAAGCGTACCGTTTGAAGTGTTCAACCTTGCAGCGGTTTCTCTGGAAAATGAGTAGAAAATTTTAAAACAGAATTTTTCGATCTGCGTTCGGTCTTCTTCCATTGGTGTGAATACGCCCCACAACACTGGTTGGTGGACGCGATGACGATTGTAGTGCCGGTAAAATTTAAAACCGAAAGCACATGTCATTTCTGTAGGATTTCTTTATTTTCGCTGAACCCTAATGCAATGAATGTAAGAGTCGTTTTAGGTGCGCCATCGTTTAAATGAAGCCTTATTATACGATTACAGAACACTCGTTTTGCTATGATTGCAGTCTATGCGTTTATTTTAGCACTGCTGCCGCAATCCAAGCCAAGTCGACCCGTAAAAAACAAGACAGCGCTTTTGGCTGTAGCCTGTAGCAAACGGCGCTGTAGCAGACCGTATCAAGAGACGAGACATGCCGTTGGGAAACCTAAGCGAATTAGAAAAGAGAATTTTGGAACGCATGAGGGAACAAAACTTAGACCCCTACGTCAACGCACCGGACCGCGATGATTCTTCGAGTAGCGCCAGCACAAGCGATGACCCAGACTTTGACAGGCCTCCGTCATCGCAAGCTGGGCGCCTTGGAAATGTCGACTGGTAAGCAGGCACTGAACGACTGGGTTCTAATCCATGCAAACCTGTCACGCAGGTGTCGTTGCAAACGCTGCACTGCAATGCCCACAGCAATAGAGTGCATATGCTGTTGCAGGCAAACGATGTAACGAAACTCCTGTACTGATGTAGCGATGATAAATGCATGCCTTCACAGCGCAGCACGCGCGATACATCCTAACGACAGTGCAGCGTAACGGTACAACCAGCACGGGGTTGACGGGGTGTTGAAGCAGACGAGCTCGAAAGCGGCGGCGTCGGCAGCGCCGCCAGGCGTCTTTTTGGACACGCGAGATAAAAAAAAAAACAGAAAAATTACTTTTTGACGCAATCGAAAGCTGTTTCAAGAGCGGAAAATACACCCTCAAGTTCTACATGTTTGTTTTAAAGCAACATAAGTCCACCTGCGTAGATAGTCTGTCACACCTATAGATTGCGGGAATTGCGACCACATCGCCGTTGGGTGACGCTAGCGGTCATTCTTTCACGGTTTTCAACATCAGATTAAAATTATAATTCTTTTTTTATGGGACGAAAGCGCGCTCGTTGCCGCCGATGTGACGAACGATCTTCTCATTTTCACCACAATCAAAAAAATTTTTCCGAGCGGTAGAGTCTCTTTAAACAGGCTTGCTTGTAGTTTTGAACTGGCTTCTTTGTAGCCTTTCTCTTTATATTCGTGTGCTTGAACGGCTGGCTCTTGAAACATCAAGGCTTGCCTGTGTGCAATGTTTCTGGTAGGCTTGGTAAAACTGTGGTCATAGTCAAAGGCATGCTAAGCGTTAAAAATTGACAAGCAACTACAAGCAGAGCTGCCACGTTAAGCAAAAAATTGCTGCTTAAATGGAACAAGTGCCTCTAACATAATTGATTTCGTACTTGAATTCTGTTCTGTCCATCTCTCAATCAGTAAACGAAACTCCTGTTAAATGGAAGATATTTTCCTGGTGCCTTTGGGTTCCGTTTAATGAGAGTCTACTGTATTTAAAAAGTAAACATTCTTCTGTTCACCTGAGACACTATTACAAAGTACAGTCGAACCCCTTTATAAGAGACACTGATGTAACAGACAACTGGGTATAAGAGACACCAGTGGGCCTACATAAAAATAAAGGTTGATAAGAAAAGGCATACGTGGTACCCTGCTTATAAGAGACACCTCATATAAAAGACAAGAATTGCTCCCCGGTGCATGTCTCTTATAAAGGGGTTCAACTGTACTGTATTAACGTTTAAATATAATTACAATATGTTGTCAGCCACCTGCATAAACACATAAAAAGTGTTAAAGTTGTCATTTTATTCATATATATATCTAACTATTTATGTATTGGTCCAACCTATCTTGAAGCTAAGATTCCAGATGCTTGTTGCGTATTTATCGCTTTTAACACGCAAGTGTTTTATGTCGGAGTCCACCACGGCTCTCCTGACGTATTTCCGTCACGGATATGACTAGCAGATAGACTAACAGATGGCAAAGAAGAAACTTGAAGAAAAAGTTTGGTCCCCGGGAGTCGAACTTATCACCCCTTGCTTCGCAGCGCAAAGCGATTCGGCCACAAACGGCACGTTCTTCGCCATGCTAACGACAAGCTATTTATATACACCATTTGCCGGTGGCGGTACTCAGAGATTGGTGGTACATCAGTGTGTTTTCGTTATCACTAGCGAGATGACGCGAAGGGCTCAAAGAGCGTGCTTTAAAGGTGTCGCCCCACGCGTCACAATGAATGCGCGCCTCTACAGGGTGTGGTCGCTCGTGTGCGCGCTTCTCTCGTAATGGCAGTGGTTTGTACGTCTTGTGTTCTCACCACAAGTTTGTGTTGGTAGCACGAAAGTCACTTCGCTCACTGCAGCAGCCGCTTTTGCGAAAGGAGCGCGCTGCTCACACAGAAATAAGTTAAAACTGTGACAGTTCACGTTCATCCTGTGTATGTTTGTTCCATGCATCTTTTCTGCTTGAGCAGCGCGTTGCAAGTTTCGAGCTGCTTGCCGTTCTTTGCGTGACATTACAATTTTTTGCTATAGCATTCATTCCATCGCCCTTGGGGTGAAAGAATGCACAACAAACACTCAACTACGTTTGTGAATACGCGTTTCACTTTCGTGTTATATCGATTCCCATGAGAGAGGGGTCAGCCATGTTTTTTTTGTGTCTTTCCTGTAAATAAAATTTAATACAGTTACTATCAAGTACAAGCAGACTACTGTGCTGTTTTTTGTCCTTGGTAGCGTTATTTGGTTATCATTACTAAAAGCAATTCTTTGCGGTTTCATTGCAGTGCTGCAGCAGGTACTGCGCAGTCGGCAGCTTGGCAACAGCCACGGCGTGGGCGAAGCGGGCCGGCCCACAGTAGATGGCTGGGTGACCAAGGTCAAGCACGGCCACGCCCGCCGCTGCTGGGGGGCCCTCATCGGCCGCACTTTCTTCTACTATCGGGCCCCGGATGACACGGTGAGAGCTCCTTCACGCTTCTTTTTCGTGGCGTGCAGTAGTGAGATACAACTGAAGTATGCAGGAAAGGCTCAGCCCAAATGACCGAAGCGCAACAGCCGATTGCCTCCACGACTAAACAAATAGTCTCACTCATGTACTCGATGATGTTCTCAAACGGCAGTGTCACAGACTGTACAGCTTATGACGTCAGTCTACAGCGCATTGCTCATTGGTGCAGGCTCGTGTGCATCCGTCCTTGAGGTGGCAATGTGGCTGCCTTCTAAACTTGTACCTGACTATACAGGCTTTAAAGGAATGCTGAACAGAAAAGTGTTTTCTTTCGTTTTAGTGATTATTCTTTCGCAATACCGACAGCACCACTCTTTCGCAATGGCAACAGCACAGTGTCAGGACAAGGTAAGTTTGTGGGTATAGTGCCTGTCTTCTGTCTTGTGTTGTTGTTGCATTGCGATAGCAATTATATCAACACTCTCGGCAGGTTTTAGTCGTCGCCATCATGATCCGTGTAAGGTCCAAATCGACAACATCGCCCAACACATCGTATGTTCTATGCACTAGTAAAAGCACGCGAGTGCTGGGGACGAGCGCAGCTGAAGCAGAGATGAAAAGAGCGAGCCATTTCCGTCGCACAAAGGGCACACACGATAACATCGTCGCGCATTCGAGGCCTGGCATCGATGTCTCGTCAAGCAGATGCTCAGCCCGTCTTTCGTCGTGCTAAGGAGCGTGAAGGGGTGCTGCTTGGGAGGGGAGGGGGGAGAAGGAGGGGCTGCGTCACTCGAGCAGCAACTGCGAACTTTGGTAATAAGGACGTGGTCATGAGCCGTAGTGATGTGTTCTCACCGCTTACTTTGTGCTGAGAAGACAGACAGCACAAAAACCTTTGCTCCCTTGAGCGGACACATTCGCTCTAGCCACCATTTTGTAGAGTTGCGCGACATCAGTTCCAAAGATTTCACTGCTAGCCTTACTTATAGCATTCCAATTTGTTGTTATTGCGTTCGTTGCTTTGCCCTTAAGGTGAAACTGTTATTTTTTTTGTGCTAAAACAGCACGATACCATGCTGACATAGAGGTGCTGGGGTTCCGGCACAAAATTCAGGAAGTGCAACATTAATCTTTACTTTTCTCTTTTAATAATGAAGCTGTGATCATGAAATTAGTTACTATAATGTGTCCATAAAATAATCGGTTAAGTCAAAACTGATTTATTATTTCACTGTACAGTAGAACCCCGCTGATACGTTTTTGAAGGGACCGTAGTAAATACAGTCGAACCCACTTATAACGATCTATCGGTTATAACGACTATATTTGGGTGCACTTACGATTTTCCAATGCTAACCAATGAAGCTGCGTCCGCATATAGCGAACATTTTTCAAAGCCTCCTACTTTCACGACGAACACTTCAGACACGGTCGCGGTAAAAATATGGCGCATACAAAGCGAAAAAAAGTTAAAACAGGCCTTCTAAAGCGTGGGAGGGGCGCCCGCTCGCGCGTGCCCCGCTCCAGTTTACTCGCGACTAGGGTATCCCTGATCGGCGAGCACCGCACGCAGATTTCGGACGCTGCGAGTGTGGTCGCTCACTTTGCAGCCTTTTCTTCAATGGCAGAATGGAAAAAAAAAAAATAGTAGGCACCATGAAGCCTTGCGGTCAGCTTTCGCACGGTAACCTTTCTTGACGCCGTTCTCTGCAGCTACGACCGCCTACAATGAGCCAAACAATGCCTTGGAACGCAAGAAGGCATAAATGCAAGAAGTGATAACCGCGATAACTTTCCATCGCCTAAAGGTTCATTGCGTCCCTAAACTCATCCACGCCACAATGTGCCGCAAGAGGTCGTCCCTCTATCGGTAACTGCAGAGACCGGTCGATCGGTAATAACGACTTCCGCGCGGTTGCGGCGATGCCTTCGCAGATAAGCACCAGAAAAGAGCGAAGGCGAGGTGGTGGCCGTTGATGAACGTGCAGTTATGACTCGTAGCCGACAACCTTATATCACAGTCATCTGTAGATATCTGCTCGGCTGCACGTGTCGCGTACGGCGTACACTGTGCGGATTGACGGCGGTACGAGCGCACCATGCTGCCGTTCGCAGGTTCGCCGCCAACGCGTCGTGCGAGACCGCTTTAAAGTGCGCGTCGCTTTGTAGAAACGAAAGTAGCTCGCTGTTGTTGCGCGGCGCGGGCACTGAAAAACGTCGATGCACTGACAGTGAGCGTATACTGCGTGTTTGACTAGGTGACAACTCAAGTGCACCGCGCATTGTCGTGCAGGGCTGCGAGAGCATCGCGGAGACGTAGAGTGCGCGTTGCTTGCAAAATGCTTGCTTTCGCCGCGTTGAACGAACAGGCTACTCGCCGCACCTGTGCATGGTCCAGTATGAAGCAGGCACGAAGAACGTACAAACGCGCACATACGGCAAACAGCAAGCGGCCCTGCAGTGACTCCGTGAGCTGAGTAGGCGACGCGCTGCACGCAACTAGCAAGGGATGATCGGCTCCACGTGGCAGTACCGCGCTTCGGTGAAACGGTGTCAGTTCATTGCAAAGGCGGGTAATTCACTCATGAGCATAGGCGTCGCTTCACGACACGAAAAGGCTTAGCTTGTCACCGGAGGGGTTGGGTGCACTTTAATAAAAGTGCACAGAAAAAAAAGAAAACGGCTTGGCCGCTAAGCGCACGTTTTTCAAGGCGAGTTCATATACAGTGAACTACTGATATAGCGACCACTTTTCGCGACTCTTTCGAGTTCGTTATAAGCGGGTTCGACTGTAAACGTAAGAGACGGGAAATGCAAGAGCTGAAAAACAGAAAAAACGACAAAATATTTATTAGTGGTGCAGAATTTTATTTCAATGCTTACGAGCAGCACGAAAATTGGCGCGCTCAGCCACGATCTAGTCGACGGGTAGAAATGCGGAGCTGGGGACGGCGTCATCCACAGAAATGTAATCAACGTATTTGATTTTTTTTTAACAGCAACAGTTGTAGGCATGAAAGAACTAAGCACACGCAATCACGACCAGCGCGGCGAGTCTGACCGCGAACCGTGCGCATGACCGTTCGAGCTCCAACCAGCTCGAACTCCTCCCGTCCTCCGACAAATAACGATGATGATGAGTCTACGGCAACGCAATGGCAGAAGTGAATGCCAATCACGAAGGCCTTGCTTTCATGAGCAATTACGTCATAGACGCCATGTTTGTGCAATACATGTCTCAAAAGCTATGCTTTTGTCAATAGTAAATGCCAATCTCGAAGGCCTTGCTTTTGCGAGCAATTATGTCATAGACGCCATCTTTGCAATACGAATCTCGAAGGCGATGCTTTTGTTTGCATCAATCGAAAGAACCTGTTGCTTGCGCCTCTCATGCGGCTAATGTTACGGTCAAACCAGGCCAAGCTGCTTGAAAATGCACCATGGCCGCTCTCTTCAGTGGTCACTCGGTCGACTCCAAGCGCACTTCACGACCATACGGGAATGGTCCGACAGTTACGACGTAACAGCGGGGTTCCCAATACATTGTATCCTATGGGAGCTATGCCGGGACTGGCGGAAAACGACGTAACAGCCGGGAAAACGCAGCAGTGAGGAAGGTAACAGCGGGGTTCTATTGTAATGCCCCATTATTGATATATGTTATAACTGTATGTATCTCACCTTTCTTGTTTTCTGCGGTGTAGGTAATTTGTAAATAAATAAATAAATAAAGACAAGCCTTCATATCTCAGAAAATTAATGCCAGAAATTGTCTTGTCAGAGTACTCTGTATTTCTTTATTATAACACTCGTTTCTAAGAGCAAGTTTCAGTAGCCAGGACGTCTATGGAGTGCTACAATGTCGTTTTCTCGCACTACCTCTCAGAACCCCCTGGGACAGATACCACTGCGCGACGCTCGGGTGGAGGAAGTTTTGCACCTGTCGGATAGTGATGACGATGAGTCGGCTGCTGACAAGAGTGAGCGAAGTGGTACACTCACCACTCAGCAGCAACAGCACAGCAGTTTACGGTGGCCCTGCTTCCACGGAACCAGTCACCGACCTACCTCCTGTTCCCCACCAGGCAAGAATGGTGAGACAACATTGACGTATGCAGGACAGTGTGCCAATAGACGGTTTCCGCGTGTCCGGTTTTATGGTGATACGCTTATTAACTCTCTTCTAATACCGCATTAGTGGACGATGGCAGCTACATATTGTGAAGCTTTGTCAACCACAGTTACAGACATTCTTTTTGCATGTTTGATGAGCACTTGTGCCATGAAACAATTTGAAAGGCAAAGCATTCGCATTACATTCATGCCATAAATACTCAAGCATAATACACTTCGTTACTGCAGTAACAGCTCATGTGTGCCGAGTTTATCTTTGCATTGCCAGGTAGCACCTCCTATTTTGGCCGCTCACATTTACATGTTTCCCTAACTCATTAATACACAAATGTCAGGAAGTTTGCAGACAAACTACAGGTAAACTACGGCTTTTGGGCACACTGCAGTGCACTTTACAGAGGAAGTAAGTTTGCGGGTACACTACAGTTTATGGGCAAAGTAACTTTGCGGGTGCACTACAGTTTGCAGATGAACTAAGTTTGCAGGTACACTACAGTTTCTGGACAAGCTAACTTTGCTGGTACAGTACAGCTCCCGTTCAAACTAAGTGTGCTTGTACACTACAGTTCTGGGCAAGCTAAATTTGTGGGTACACCGCATTTTACGGACAAGCTGAGTTTGCGGGTGCACTATGGTTTACGGACAAAACAAGTTTTGCGGACAAACTATGCACATGGATATTTCCGTTTGTGCTTCTCTGTCGTGCATCTCTTGTATCTCACGCTGTACAAGTTATTTAAAAGACTAAAGCTCCTAAAGATCAGTGGGCACAAGAGCTGGCTTTTGTTGCTCTTCCAATGTGTGTCTGCATTGTAAAGTACCTGTGTGTTTGTCCTAATCACCGTAAAACATGATTTTATGAAGGGTATGCGAATAGTGAAATTTCATCTCGAATCGAGCTCGAATCGAATAGTGCCGAATAGTGGCCAAAAATATCAAATATCGAATAGTATATTTACACGAAACGTATACCGCCAGTTATGGCAAGAGAAAGGAAAAATCAGGGACGCTACGGCATATGACAGCTTTATTACGCGCTTATTCGGGAGGGACTTTTTTCCAGCATTTATGGGCGTGCAGGCATGTTGATACAAAAGCCACCGTTCCAGTCAGCAGCGTCACTCCTAACCTCTTAACGGCTAACAGAGGGGGGTACGGTAGCTATTTTTTTCCCTTATCGTTGCGCACTACGGCTCATCTGACAACGATAATGTTGTGCTTCATCGTCATTAGTGCTCCGGGCCCAAAAATCTTCTGGCGCCCGTTCACAGCAGCGTTTTAACTGCGCACCGGAACGATGGGAGTTTCTGAATGAGTGGTGTGGTGCGGCAGTGGTGACTGCACAGCGTGAACAAATTTTCGCATGCGAAGCCTATCACTCAGGGTTTTGCGGGCCTAAGTTGGGGTGTTTTACAGCGCTTGCGGCGTACACGACCAAACTACACAACAAGTCCGTGCCTTTGTTTCTGAAGCGAAGTTGGCAAGGGCTTGACAGTTTTCTCGTGTGTTTTTTTTTTTATGTGCGGAAATGACATAATATCTTTTGAAAGAAACATACCATCACTTTTGAACCAGGATGTTGGTGGAAGTTTTAACGATGGCCTACTGTACCGACGTTAGCGTTAGTCTTAGCCACCCCACCCTAACCAAATTCCACCATTGGTCTTTGTCGCATTTTAGATATTCGTCGTGTCGAGTTATTCGAAATTTCAAATACTCTATTCAAAACTCGAATATTCACACACCCCTAATTTTATGTTTGCTGCTGCATCATTTGTGCTCACATTTTGTAGTGGGATTGCATACGTTCGGTCTGGATCATTCATCAGTGCAATCAGCATTGTTACGCATCC
This sequence comes from Rhipicephalus sanguineus, assembly GCF_013339695.2. NCBI lineage: Eukaryota > Metazoa > Arthropoda > Arachnida > Ixodida > Ixodidae > Rhipicephalus > Rhipicephalus sanguineus. Next base: position 1,851,179 of record NC_051183.1, read on the forward strand.
AGATAAACTAGAAAACAAATTGAAGAAGAGAGCTGTCTATACGCCTATGTTGTAGCACGAAGCTATAAAGAAAACTTTTAAGAATTTAACATAAAGAAAGCTTCCCAGTTGACGAACAGTTTATTCTTGTCTGGGTTTCGAACCCTGGACTTTTTGGCACAGTCACTCCACCATCGGAGCTTGCCAAGAGGCAAGCAGGTGGCAGCGCAAGGGCAAATTATTCAACACCTCAAAACACGCACGTCGTCTGTGAACAGTTCTTTCCTTTTGTGAACCTTTTTTTTAGAGTGAAGCTCTTAGGCGCTTGCTCCTGCATTGAGCATCGGCGTGCCTCATTCATCATTATCGAGAGAACGAACACAGTGGGAAATGAAAGCGAACACAGATTGCAGAGAGGATGGCTGTAAGAGACTGAGAAGAAAAGCAGAATGCCGCACGAGATAGTGCCGGAGTAGCGTGCACAGTCTGCGAGGTACACCCACACACTGGCCCTCATGACCTCCAGATTAGCGAGGCAGTCACGCCACAATGCGCTTCATTTGCGCGAGACACATTGTTCGCGTCAGCCCATAGATCGCAAAATGAAAACACGTATACAGCTGTGCCCCGGCTTTGCTTTAAGGAGTATCATAATCAGGGGTGTTTCCACCTTGATATATTTAGCAGAACTGATTTGCCGGAAACAGTTGAAGCAACAGTGATTAGATCTGTATCAGAAGAAACCTGCTGCGTTACTTGCGCAGGATGCCTGGCTTTATCACCTTACGGTTGTGTCTTCGGGAGAGAACACGTCGGGTAGCCAATACGAGCAGCTGATCAGCCGACTACTTGAAGTGGATGGGGACCCAGGTGAGAAGTGCAGACCAACTTGAATCAGGCATCTTTGTCTTGTCCTGTCTTGGGCTAGCACATGCTCAAAAGAACTCAACAAAGCACTGGACATCTTGATGTTTCTATAACCATAGTAGTACAAGATAAAGAAGGCCTTTAGTTCCCTGCATGCATGGAATTGTGATGATTAAATGGACTCTGAGGACTAATGCAGTGGTCTTGTTACCGTATTTACTCGAATCTAGGCCAGCCCCGATTCTAAGCCGACCCCCGAAATTTGCAAGGCCAGAAAAAAATAAAACTTAATCATTGTACTCGAAGCTAAGCCGACCCCTCCCCTCCTCACTTTCACACATTGTTTCTCCGAAAAGAACATCGGCTTAGATTTGAGTAAATATGGTAATCTGATTTTCGGCTAACTTGATCCGGTTCTGGTCAACATGTGCTTGTTTGCTACATTCCGTATATACAGTGGCTACAGGGCTAGTGCTCTTGGGCTAGCGCTCTTGTTCATTGCGGAGCAGTTTTTCATTGTACCGACAATTGAAGGACGATGCAGTGAGACATGGAAAGGAAAAATGATAGGTGCAACCTTAAGGAACAGGAAGAGAGCAGAGCACGTGACAAAACAAATGGGTGTTAGTCGAAATCTTAGTCGAAATCAAGATGAAGAAATGGGCATGGGCAGGGCATGTAGTGTGTAGGCAAGATAACCACAGTCATTAAGAGTAACAGACTGGATTCCAAGAGAAAGCAAGCACAGTAGGGGGAGGCAGAAAGTTAGGTGGGCAGGTGAGATTAAGAACTTTCTGGGATAACTGGCCACAGCAAGCACGCGACTGGGTTGGTTGGTAAGACATGGGAGAAGCTTTTGCCCCGCAGTGAGGCTTAGTCAATCTGATGATGATGTTGATGATGACATTTGCAGTTGTGCTGCATTGTGCCAATTAAAATACGGCTTGTGAGTATCTGTGTTGTGGCTGTTGTGCACCACTTCAGGGAGCGTGGTGTGGAGGCACCCCTTGCTGCTTCACAGCAAGGAACCCCTGAGCCAGCCCCTCACCAGCCTGGCCTCCGAGGAGCTGCAGTCGCAGGCGCTGCGGCTATTCAAGGTGTGTCCATTGCACTGCACTGACATGTTTTAGTGTTTGGCAGTAAAGCAAGATAGTATCTGCTGTAACAAGGACAGCCCATCTCAATGCACTGTTGTTTTTGACATTCCTTTGCTTCTATCTTGTTTGCCAAATAATCTTCTTTTCTTTTTTAATCTTGCTCTAGAAGACTCGGTTGGCGGTCTTTCGTAATACCATTTGAATGACCAAACTTCATTAAAGAAGGCTTATAGGGGCCCTTTCAGACGATCAAAGTTGAGCAGTTAACTCACAGTGCCAATAAAAAAAAAACTCACAGTGTGGATAAATGATGGTCCATATGAAAAACGATGAGTGTGAAAAAGAAAGGAAGTGGTGAGAATAAAATAATTGGGCCTAATACTAGCAACCGTGAACTTGTTTAAGGTATATCTAGTTGGGTCCACCTCACTGGTAAAGTGGTTACAGCGCTCGGCTGCTGACCCAAAGGTCACAAGTTCGATCTCGGCCATGGTGGTCGCATTTCAATGAAGGCGAATTGCTAGAGGCTCGTTGCTTTATGCTAATGACGATATAATTTATTTGAGCGTACGTGTTCTCTCTAGTCGGTGCAGCTGTTCATGGGTGTCCCCCTGGAGGCGTCAGGCATCGACTACCACGTGGCCCTGGCCCAGAACGCTCTGGCCCAATGTCTCTCGTGTCCTGCGCTCCAGAACGAGCTCTTCTGCCAACTCATCAAGCAGACCTCGCCACTGCCGGGGGGACACCGGTTGGCTGGTGTACAGGTTGGTGCCACTTCTTTACAGCAGAACTCGCTCGCTAATCCTGAAAGCAAAGCTAAAGAAAAAAATTGGGCTAACATGCACAGGAGGTGCCAAGACTGAGGAAGCTTCCTCTCCTCCTTTCCTTCTCACTCACATTCACATCATTCCTCCTCACCCTTACTACTCATTGACACTCCTTGCTGTACTGTACTATACTATATACATGGCTATGCTATCCTTTACTCTCTCCCCTCCTTCTTTCTCTTCTCACTTCCTTTTCCCACCCCTTTGTTATTCTATACTATACACGGTTATGCTATGGTTTACTCTCACACTTCCTCCTTTTCCTTCTCCTTACCCTATCATCAGCCCTCGTTGCCCTCACTTCCCTTTCCCATCTTATTGCTTAACTATACTATAGAAGACTATGCAATGCTTTACCCTCTTCCCTCTTTCCCTTCCTCCTTGCCCCACCTCTTGGCTATACTATACTATGCGTGGCTATGCTATGCTAGGAGCTGCGTAGCACATGCTCACTTTCTGTGGTGCATACCCGCCCAGTTTTTGCCAACGGTGCAGGGACCAAGTTCCAGCGTAAACAGCTCCGTTGTTAAAAAAATCACATATGACTACGATACTCCGTAATGTGGAATTTAAGTGCAACTCAAATTCCTCCTCTCACTTTTTAAATTCCTGTTCCTCAAAACCACGCAGCAACTGCTGCTGTGTGCCACTCAGTCTCTGTTCCTGTGCGACTCGTCCTCTGAGAAGGGCTCCCCGACGAGCGACAAGGCTGGCGGAACACCGCCCCCGCCAGCCCCAGCACCGCCGTGCCATCAAGCGCCACCACCCCCGTCCCAGCAGCCGGCCGATTGGGTACTCGTGCAGGGATGGCAGCTGCTGTCCCTCGCAGTGGCCCTCTTCCCACCTCGCAACAGGACCCGGTGGCTTTTGAGGAAGCACCTCCTGCGGCACGCTGACTCCAGGTAATTGAAACACCGGCCCTGTGAAAAATTATAGTCAACCTCTTCAGGCATGGCATCTTCCTTTGAATGAATGAATGTTTATTTCCAGCGAAATATAGAAAATGGGCCTCGTGCGAAAAACTACAAGGGTAGCTTCAGAAGTGCATGAGGCCCAATACAGCTCAGACCACTTATAACGTAACCGCTTACAGTGCAGTACCGGCTATAATGCGGTTTTTTCTGACTCCCGTTTACCCTCCCATAGAGCTCCATGTATACGCATACCGCTTATTGTGCAGTCCCCCGAGATGAAAGACCGGTTATAATGCGGCTGCAGGAACGCTCTCAGAGATGCGAGGGAGCGAGCGTGCTTCACAGCGGAGATGCGCCGGCGGGGCAGAGAGCGGCAACGGGGTTACAAAGGAGGATGGGACGCGGAACGAACGAACAAGGAGCGGGGGGAGAAAAAAAAAGAAAAAAAGGACGGCAGTGGGGGGCAGCAGCCCGGCGCGGGTGTGTGGTTTGAGGAGGGGGAGCGGTTACGTGGCCAACGGAGAAGCCTTTGCCCCCTTCGGCCGCTTGACACTGCGCGCTCCGCTGCGTACGGGCACCCGCGTCCGCATCAAGAGCGCATTACCGCTGTCTGTCTCCGTCGGGAAAATAGTTACTTCGTCGTAGAGCGCTGATATCGCGCGTGCAACCTCGATTCCCCCGCAAGTAACAATGCTTTGAGACGCGATTGCGCTTTCTCCTTTGCCACCAACAGGCGGACTTACAAGCGTGAAATACTTTTTTCAGGATAGTTGCCGCGGCTGTTCTCCCGACCGCGAACTGAAACTTCGTTTCACGCGTGATGCCCTCGGTTTAGCTTGCGAGTGCGATCTCTTCTACGCCCGATCTCCATGTTGTCTAGGGCAAGCTTCTCGCGACGGCATGCCAAGTTGCAACGCGCACGCTAGGCCTAACAAGCGCTAGCTGCCATGTCGGCGGCCGCGGACTACAGAAGTTGTGGTTTGCTGCTGAGTCAATGAAACATTTTGCAGTTGTTGCATTTAGAAGGGATGACTTACATCTTTAACGAAAACGCGGGCGCGCGTGTGAAACACTCGAGTGGTGGTTTGTGGTCGCCACCGTTTTCGACATCGCGCATGCGCAGTGCGATACCGCAGCGACTTCCCGTGACGGCGCATTTTTTCCGCGTTCGTTATGTCGGCACCGCAGGCCTGCGAACGCTAACCGTTCAACATTTTCAAATGTAAGCAGATGCAAACTTAACGTCCCAGTCGCATGCCTCGATAGTCGAATCGCGCGCCTGCCTGTTGGTCATGTCTCGCACACGTGCAACCTTTCAAAAACATTGTTTTGGTTATAGTGCGGTACCGCTTATAGTGCGGATATTCGCGACTCCGCCGACTTACGTTATAAGCGGTCTATGCTGTAATAGAGCAAAAGCACACACAAAAAAAAAAAAAAAAGACAGAGCAGCAGAAACGTGCACATTCACTGACGAACATATAGAGTACAGTAAAATCTTGATACATCGAATGTCAAGGGACCACTACAAATCATTCATTATTTGAAAAATCGTTGTAGTGAAAAAATCGGAAATTCGTGCAAAAAATCATAAATGCCGCCAAAGGAGTCGCCTACCTTTGCTGGGTGTACATCCGCGATCGCGTTATTCCCTAAGTACCAAAAAAAAACATGATGTACTTCCGGTACGAGTGCACGTTTATTTGAAGACCATGATCTTTGCCTGATCAGTACAGTTCAACTGGTGCACTTCGAAACGTCGCCGTCAGATACTGATTCTTCGTGTTGGTTCAGGCACGCTCTTTCACCATCGTCTTTGCTCTCGTCGTGCTCGTCGCTGTTTCCCTGATCACGACAAATAGTGTTGATTTCATCAATCGGCAGTTCAGCTGACGTGCATTCTTTGCATCGCACCGGTCGCACTGCACTTGGTCTTCAAACATTAGTGAAGCATGCACGGGGAGTCTTTCTGCGACTTCATCCAATAGGTAACTTAAAGAACCCCAGGTGGCCGAAATTTCCGGAACCCTCCACTACAGCGTCTCTCATAATCATATGGTGGTTTTGGGATGTTAAACCCCAGATATTATTAATATTATTATTAACTCGCACCGCATTTTTCACTGTCATCATGTTCCTTTCGTGCTGCTTCCGAAGAGCATCATGGTCGACCAAACAAAGGCAACGCGGAACAGGCTTGACAAGGAAAACGTGTACAGGAGATGGTGATGGTGATAGGTCTGTCACACATTTAGAATAGGGCCGGCGCATAGAGAAATAAGCAGGCATTCTGATGACGATGATGAATTAGCAGTAGGCAGGCATGCTTTTTTTATTTTTTCCACGGGTTGTAGTTGGTGGTGCAGGGTATGTGCAGGGACGGCTTATAGGCGAGAAGGTGTGGTAGTCAAGAGTAAGCGGAAAAAGCATGGGTAAGCAGCAGGTAATGTGGTGTACAACAGATATGAGTTGTGTACAGTACTCATGGATTGAAGCACAATATCATTTTTTTAGTATAATGACTAGGCTTGTGCGAATATTTGAGCCCTTCGAATATTCAAACGAATATTACATTATTCGAATTCGCTTCGAAACGAATTTAAATTCTAGGAAATTTCGAAGTATTCGAAATGAACGAATAGACATATACAGTAGACTGTCGTTAAACGGAACCTGAGGGGACCATGAAAATATGTTCCATTTAACAGGAGTTCCATTTACTGAGAGAAGAACAGGGTTGCATTATTCGTGTACGAAACCAATCATATTGGAGGCAGTTGTTCCATTTAAGCAGCAGTTTCGTTTAACAGATTTCCATTTACTGAGAGTCTACTGTATAAACCGCATGTAGCCCCCTCTAAAGGTGGTTTCGCTGCAGTGGAGGGGGGCTATACTGTGAATACACCTTTCCAGGGAAATCCGCACTGCCACGAAGACCTACTTCAAGGTTAAATGAACATATATTACCCTCACATCGATTCATCATTTTTTAAGTTTAAAAGCTCACTATACTGGCTTATACGCTCTAAGTATAGTAAAATTTAAAACGTAACATATTTTAGAGGTTATCACTCGCATTCTACCGAAAGTCAAATCCTGCTGTACTACTCAAAGTTGCTTCCACTTCCTTTGAACCAAAAAGAATGACATATTCATATGCCTTGTTTCAACTTTACAAATATTGTGCAGGTTAATTTGGTCATGACAAATATGCTAATTTTTCTTTATAATATGTGATATATACTATTCGAATTCGCTTCGAAATCATTCGACCAAATCACTATTCGCTTCGAATTCGCTTCGGACCTAAAATTCACTATTCGCACAAGCCTAATATAATGACTACTACAATCAGTTGCTCGTGATAATTGTGTCATGCTGCTTCAAAGTTTGCTGTCAAAGGTAATGTTGGCTCTCATGTAAGTGTGTGATTAAAACTTCGCTGATGACATGAACTGTACACACTGGAAATGAAATTACGTGCATTACTTAGCTCTAAATTTTTGCATTTGAAACAGTGAGTACTGTACACTCCCACAGATATTTTTGCTCAAGTTCATCCACGTTTACAACTCCTACAAAGCATAATTGCCGGTTCATTACATGCGTCAAAGTTTTCAGCACTGACGTCTCTTTTACTGCAGGAGTGAGCCGGGCCAGTACGCATCATTCTGTGGCCGAGCCCTGGAGCGTGCCCTGAAAGCCGGCAGCCCCCGGGAGTGCCGTCCCTCGCGCATGGAAGTGCTGAGCATACTGCAGCGCAACCCGTTCCATCACTCCCTGCCACACTCCATTCCCGTCCACTTCCTCAACGGCACCTATCTGGTGAGAAAGGGGGTGGGGGACATGTGCAAAGCATGTCTGAGACCCAGAACATCCTCAAAAACAGCGTCCATCCTTGTGCACGTCAGCTTTCATCGTTCGTCATAGTTAAACCAGACATGATATGTTAAATAATCTTTGTCGAAGTTATAGCTAGACCCAGCACTCATTAGAGCGATAGCTCTACTCGTCTCAGTACAAACCCAGAAAACAACTTTGTGCATGTTTTTTACCGTGAAGCTCAGCGAACAGCCACTTCCTCCTTGCATGTGCATCTCCACAGTGTCACATGGTTTTGACGATAAAGAAGGTTGCAGCAGGACTGGGAACTATGGGACTCTTTATTTGGGCGAACTTGTGCCCAGAAAACGAAAGGATGAAGTGCAAGCAATTCATGCTGTACACTGATAGCGGCGAGAACAGTCGTCGGCTGTTGATTAATCGGATCAGTGGTAAGGCGCGTTGGCGTTGATATGTGTGGCATCGAACATTCGAGTCTTATCGCTGGTGGCCGCGTTAGGTCCAGAATAAACTCTCCTGTTTGCGTTGCGTGCTCATGCTTGCCAGAACAATCTAAAATAATTGGGAATGTTCGGCATTCCGGCGCAGTGCGCACAAGGCAGTGGCTACACATGTAACAGGTTGGTTACATGAAAATAGAAAAAGAAGCGCGCGTGGCAATAGCAACAGACAGGGCCAGTGTCAGTATGTCTCCTCTCCCACGCACCCATCTCCGTCGGTCAGTGAGAGCCGTGAGCTGGTGGGCGCGTGCGCTTTGAGACCTCAACTTCTGTCATGTGACTCCCGCACTGGCACTATGAAAACAAATGTGGACAGCGTGCCGCCGCTTGCCACGCAAGACACCACTGCAGCATGCTTTCCACAGGAGTTGCTGCAAGTGCTTCAGAAGCTTGCTTTAACTGTGTTCAACCGTGGCATTCTTTTTTTTTGGGTGCTTTTGTTAATGTTACCAAATTCTTTTTATCCGTAAATCACTTGCGCTGGACAGCATCGGAGATTTACATATTACTCCGTAAACCGCTGGATTACTTCTCGAGGTGCAAATTACTCACGCTGGAAATCTAAATCGATAATTGAATATCAACAGAGTTTCACTAATCAATTTTAAGGTAACTAATTGCATTCGTGTACATATTGCAGCACACTAATAACAGAAACAAGTTGTACAGTTACAGAGATTGGAGCAATGTTTTTACAACTGATCTTCCAGTTTGTCCATGTTCAAATTTTTCACAGAGGTAGAATCCGATTTTGCTTCTTATCTAATACTGCGGTTGACTGCGGTGTTTGCATTTAGGCTTAACGCTACAATGAAACCTCATCATAATAAAGTCATTCTTGACACGAAATTAACTTTGCTATATCCGAAAATTCGTTATAAGTGTGCAGTCGAACCACTGTAGCTGTTACCTAGGGTATTCTTCATTTACTTCGTTATAACCGATAATTCGTTATATCCGTGTTCGTTATAACGAGTTTGAGTGTATTGAGGGTAGAAGTGAGCGCAAACAAGCAACAACTGAGGCAGCAAAGGGAGATAAAATGCTCTGCCTTTGTCTTCCTTTCTTGTGTTCGTTTTCTCTTTGTGCTAATTCACCTCTCCAGTGATGCAAGACCAATTAGTGCAAAATAATTATGCTAGCTTAGCACTACGATGGGCACAACATTGCAAGCTTTTAGTGCTAACATTGGTGAGATATAAAGATGACTTCCATCTTGTGCATGAATGATCATGCACATGTTTAACTTGGCACAGGATTTCCGCATAATACTCTGTTTTAAGCTCGTTGCTACAATTTCTGAATCATTAGCCTCAATTATAATTATAATATTACTTTCATTTTTTACTCATCCAGCTTAGGTTCATTCTCATAAAAAAATTATAGTTTATATGCACGTCACATTTTATGCACGTACTTGCCCAATTAGGAGTCATAATTCCATTTTCATATTATGGTAGCATACTTTTTGCTGAAGTATTTCACTGATAAACTGTTCTCTTTTACACGGCATGTTATGGTGCAGTACACGTTTTTTTTACAATTTTTTCATGAGGGACACGGTGACTTTACTGCTAAAAAACGTAAATTTGTTCCAGATGACAGTTTTCTTTAGACTAATGTACGTCAAATGATTTTCACGATTTGTTTGTTTACACGGATACTTTGCAGAAGATATTGCCACGTGTGACTGACCTAATTGAAGATGGGATATCTTTCAAGAGGCAGTGTTGCTGAAGTCAGCATTTTGACAGATGGACTTGTCTTCATCGGGGCTGCCCTGGCGAAGGCATGTCCCCTTGTCAAAATGTTTGCTCCAGCCACGTTCTTAGTTCAGTCTTCAAGCTTCCATCTTTCCTTCAACTTCTATCTCGTTTCAACATAACGCAACATTCATAGGCGCTTTCTTCAGTGGGCCTAGCGATGCTCTTATGGTAGCGTAACACTACAAAGAGCACACTGCAAGGAACACACAGGACACAGTTTAACAGGATAAGCGCAAACTTCAACTGGTTTAATGTTCATGCTTAGTCGACATAAATGAAATTCAAGGAGCACGTGGAAAGATGCATGTCGTGTGTGTTCTTGTGGTGTGTTCTTCATAGTGTTACGCTACCATAAACCCATCACCAAGCCATAATGAACCAACTATATTCACGGACAACTTTTCTTGGCAATGAAGGGAAAGCTACGGGGGCGGAGCTTCTGTACATGTACTTCTACGCGAAGTAGTCCGGCATGGCGCAGGAAAGTGATGGCTGCAGGCAATCAGCATTTCATATTGACGCAGACGCTGCTTGGCGTTCAAGGTTCACGTAAAAGGCGCGACTATCTCACGCACGCAGAAACGCAAAGTGACAACGCATAAAGCAAAATTTCCCGGCTGTTACGTCGTTTTGCCGCCGGTCCCGGCATAGCTCCCATAGGATACAATATGGGAACCCCGCCTGTTACGTCCGTAACTGTCAGGACCGTTCCCGTATGATACTCGCGAAGTGCGCCCGGAGCCGACCGAGTGACTACCAAAGAGAGCGGGTCATGGCGCATTTTCACGCAGCTTGGCCTCGTTCGACCGTAATATGAGCCGCATGAGAGGTGCAAGCAACAATCTTTCAATTGATGCAAACAAAGCATGGCCTTCGAGATTCAATTGCAAGATGGCGTCTATGACGTAACTGCTCGCGAAAGCAAGGACTTCGAGATTGGCATTTACTATTGACAAAAGCATAGCCTCTGAGATTGCATTGCACAAACATGGCGTGTATGACGTAATTGCTTGCGAAAGCAAGGCCTCTGAGATTGGCATTCACTTCTGCCATCGCGTTGGCGTAGACTCATCATCATCGTTATTTGTCGGAGAACGGGAGGAGTTCGAGCTGGGTTGAGCTCGCATGGTCGTGCGTGCGGTCGCGTCGGACATCGCCGCGCGCGGTCCGTGATTGCGAAATCATATCTCACTGTTGTGAGCTACGCTCTGTCTCAAAGAGCCCCACTTAGTACATAGAGGAGTAATTTTTATATCTCGCAGAAAATACGGGCGCAATTGTAGGACTACATTCATTAGCAGTAGGATACGCACAATTTGACTCTGTAGCCTTCACTTCATTGCCGAGAAAAATTGTCTGCAATTACAGACCCATTCATCGCATTACTTTTCTCAGTGTTGAACTGACCGGCGGCATTCTCGTCTTTGTTAGGTTGTTAGCTTCGACGGCTCCACCACGGTAGATGAGTTCATCGGGACGTTGACCCAGGAAGCCGGCATGCGTGACCCGAGCCAGTCGGGCTTTGCCCTCTACAGTGACGACCCCATTGACAAGGGCGTCCAGCACTGCCTCAACCTCTCCACTCAGGTGTTTGCTCACTCCATGTCTTTTTCTGAACGTGCTGTCAGAATAGTGTGAGAAGAGGTGTCGATCAATGTGTTTGTTAGATTTTTCTTTGTGAAAGTCATCCAGTGCTAAATTTTGTGACAAACACACTGAAAGACATGACAGGATGGGCGCTGCATGCCAACTGCAATGGAGTCTCATTAAATAGAACCTGAAGGGACCAAGAAAATATGTTCTCTTTAACAGGAGTTCCGTTTACTGAGAGATGAAGTGGGTTGCCGAATACAGGTACGAAACCAATGATATCAGATGCAGTTGTTCTGTTTAAGCAGCAGTTCCGTTTCAGAGATTTCCGTTTACTGAGAGTCTACTGTAGTTTGAGTACAGTGCCGTCCTGTCATGTCTTTCTGTGTGTTTATTGCAAAATTTAGCATTTAGTACTGGATAACTTTCACGAAGAAAACTATACGTCACCAACAAGCACTGCAATGTGTTCCATTTGTTAGATGCGACCATAAAACATACTGAAGCCATGGAGAGCACGGGGGGCTTTATTTTAAGATGAAAGCCTTATACTGTGTCCCATGAGTCGAAAAATTTGGCTCAGTTGGCATCAGCACGAATGTGTTAGAAAAACCTACGAAGAAGAAAATGTCACGTGACACCATGTTGTGGTGTCATCATCACCGCATAGATCGCAAACATTTCTGATGCAGTCAGGACATCATCAATGACGTCGTGTAGTGACATCGTCACGCAAAAAGGTGGGCCTATCCCGGAGGTAATGCAATGCCGGGACATGACTCAATTGACTTTAATCGAATTGAATTTATACTGCTACAACGTTGCAAGAATGACTAGGCAAAAAAAAAGCTGCAAGTAACAGCTTGAAAAGAACCTGGCCACCTACATGCACAAGGCAGGTTTGTGGTGGTTAAATAAATGTTTTTGCCATTCTTGGCAATACGAAAGCCGCGTCTCCCCTTAAAACAAAAGGCACTGTACAAAGTGTATTGTGTATACAATGCAAAGTACACTATCTAATAAATTGCAGTGTTCCACAACACGCAACTACGAAGGTGAAAATAATGAACAGGATTATCATGAAATTATGAGGCAGGAATGTGGATGGCCACAGTACCCTGCCTGTTAGGCAGTGGGTTTAGATTGAGCAGGTAGAATAATTGAACCGGCATCTACCATCTTCTTGTAATCTTTATTCTTTCCCCACAGAAGGGGGACTCCTTGCTGGCAGATGAAGTCTACCAGTGCAGCACTCTCAAGGTGAGCACTTGCCGCCGATAGTGAAAGACTGCATTCCTCAAAGAGATAATTGTTAGGGTTTTACGTCCCAAAACCGTGATGTGATTATGAGGGATGCGCCCTCTAACAGATCAGCTCCATTAGTTAACCACAAGTCCACCACACATATGGTGTTCCACTAGCTGTTATGGAACAACATGCTCCGCTGCCAATTATTCCATCATCTCTCACTCTTCAGGCAGCCTGGGCCAATAAAATCCAGCAGGGGCTGAGCCAGGATCTTTTGGGGGGAGGGGTCAGACCACCCGTATGTGTGTGTGTGTGTGTTCGTGCAACCGAGCAGTGCCCCTTGCAACGCAAATGTCACGGTCTAGTAGCAAACGCTGATCGCTCTCGATGACACCTTCGATGTCTTCAGCTTTTTCGGTGCTGACGGGAATTATGACGCTGGAGTGAGGCGGGATGGTAACTTGATCCTCGAGCACGTTCAGGGCATGGTGATATGGATTCGTATCCGGTGGTGTCGTTTTGTCCAACGATAGGGTTATCGACTTGGTTCTTAAGTCAATGACGGCGCCATGATGGTTTAAGAAATCCATGCCAAGTATGACGTCCCTGGAGCAGTGTTGCAAGATTACGAAACTCGCAGGGTACGTGCGATTATGTATTGTTACTCTTGCTGTGCAGACTCCAGACGGCGTTATTAGATGGCCTCCAGCGGTATGGATTTTGGGGCCTTCCCAAGCAGTCTTAACTTTCTTCAACTTCGTGCGAAAGGCCCACTGATGACGCAATAGTCGGCTCCAGTGTCGACGAGAGCGGTGACGTTGTGGCCGTCAATGAGAACGTCGAGGTCGCTAGTTCGTCATCTTGCGTTGCGGTTGGGTCGCGGCGTCGGGTCACGGCTGCGTCGGTTTGTTCCGCTGCTTCGACGTGGCATCGTCAGGTCTTCCCCAGGCCGTGAAGTTTCGACGTCAGGGCTTCGTTCAGCTTGCGGCGTGTTCTTTAGATTTCGTTGCGGCGTTGTCGTCGGGAGGATCTTCGGTAGTTCGTCGTACAGCAACCGCACCTCCATTGGTTGCTGCCCTTAGTTTCCCGGATACGAGCTAGGCGACCGGCCCTGATTTGGGCCAGTGTACTGCCGGCGGTGCGGTGACATGTAGCGGCCCGGCGAAGGCGAGCGGGAAGGTCGTCGTTCTTGCCACTGTGTTCCAGTGAGGTAGTCATCGATGTCGCGAGGCCGTTCGCCTGGCTGTGGGCACGGCACGTTGACGGCGAATCCTCGAAGCCCCATCTGTCGGTACTGACAACGGCGGTACGTGTGGCCGGCCTCCCTGCAGTGGTAGCAAAGCGGGCGGTTGTCAGGGGCGCGCCAAACGTCGGTCTTCCTTGGCGTGTATCGCTGGCCGGCTGGTGAGCGGTATGACGTCGGTGGCGGCGGCGGTGATGCCTGGTGGCGGGACTGCTGGGGCGGCGCAGCGTCTTGACGTGGGCGAGGAGGGGGGGGGCGTTGCGTCGGGCTGCAGCAGCATAGCTCACTGCTTGCAGCTGTGGCTGCGCTGACTCGGGGGTGCCCAGAGACTGCTGGATTTCCTCTCGGACGATGTCGGCGATCGAGGCAGCTTCAGGCTGTGGTAAGGGTAACAGCTTGCGCAGTTCTTCCCGCATGATCGCTCGGATCGTTTCACGCAGGTCGTCGGAGCCGACTGCATGAACAGCTGGGCTGTCTTGAATCAGATCGGCGATTGTACTGGCGGTTGCGCATTTCCAGCGTCTTCTCAATCGTCGTCGCCTCTGAGATGAATTCTTGGACTGTCGAGGGTGGGTTCCGCATCAGCCCAGTGAAGAGCTCTTGCTTTACCCCTCGCATGAGCAACCTGACTTTCTTGTCCTCAGGCATGGCAGGGTCAGCGTGGCGGAGCAGTCTGGCCACTTCTTCTCCAAAGATGGCAACGCTTTCATTTGGAAGTTGTACCCGCGTCTCTAGCAAGGCTGCGGCCCTTTCTTTTCTGACGACGCTTGCAAACGTCTGCAGAAAAGCGCTGCGAAAGGCATCCCAAGTTCGAAGAGTGGACTCCCGATTCTCGAACCAGGTCCTTGCTGCGTCTTCAAGGTAAAAGTAAACGTGGCGCAGCTTGTCCTCGGAGTCCCAGTTGTTGGACACTGAGACCTTTTCGAAGTTCTCGAGCCAGGTTTCCGGGTCTTCGAATGACGACCCGCGGAAAGTTGGCGGCTCCTTGGGCTGCCGGAGAAGTATCGGCGCAGGCTGCACGGGGTCAGTCATCGTCGCTGCGGTCGGTGTTGGGACCTGGGGCTGTCTGGTGTTTTCTGGAAGGAGCCCGTACTATGGCTGCAGTCCCTTCTGCCCGCGGCTTGTTCGACGATCCGGGTTTTGTTTGCCGTTGTCCTCCTCGCGGCTTGGGCTTGGGTCAGCGCTTCGCGGGGCCGTCCGGATCATGGAAGAAGCAGCACCTCCACCATATGTCAAGTGGCCGTGACGTCGACGAGCACAGCAGTCGGTGTTTGCAGGATGAAACTGTTTATTTGGCCGAAGTTGTTGCCAGAAAATGAGAACTAGAACTACAGCAATACACGCTGTACAATGATAGCGGCGAACAGGGCGTCGTCCATCTATAAACTGACAAGCGGTGAAGCGCGTCGGCATTTAAACATGTGCCGTCGAATATTCCAGCGTTATCGCTGGCTGTCGTGCACATTCTAGAATAAGCTCGAGTGTGCGCGTCTTGCGCGCAGTCTTAACAAAACGATCCACAATGATCGCGAAGGTTCTCGAACAACGAGGCGCGGTTCGCGCTGAGCGTTGCTGACAGTCTTTGTGGCCGAAAACCGAATACAGCAAAAGTGATAAAGAAACGCACGTGGCAATATAGGTAGTACAGTCTAACCCACTTATAACGATCCTACGTATAACGATCTATCATGTTATAACGACCATATTTGGGTGCACTTACGATTTTCCAATGCTAACCATTGAAGCTGCGTCCACATATAGCGAACATTTTTCAAAGACTCCTACTTTTACAACGAACACTTCAGACACGGTCGCGGTAAAAGTATGGCGCATACGAAGCGAAAAAAAGTTAAAACAGGTCTTCTAAAGCATTGGAGGGGTGCGTGCTCTCGCGTGCCCCGCTCCAGTTTACTCGCGACTAGGATATCCCTGATCGGCGAGCACCGCACGCAGATTTCGGACGCTACGAGCGAGGTTGCTCACTTTCCAGCCTTTTTCTTCAGTGGCAGAATGGCAGTGAGGCAAACAAAAGGAGGCAGCAGGAAGCCTAGTGGTCAGATTTCGCACGGTGACCTTTCCTGACGTCGTTCTCCGCAGCTACGACCGCTTACGATGAACCAAACAATGCTTTGGAACGCAAGAAGGCATAAATGCAAGAAGTGATAACCGCGATAACTTTCCATCGCATAAAGGTTCATTGCGTCCCTAAATTCATCCACGCCACAATGTGCCGCAAGACGTCGTCCCTCTATCGGTAACTGCAGAGACCGGTCGATCGGTGATAACGACTTCCGCGCGGTTGCAGGCGATGCCTTCGCAGATGAGCACCAGAAAAGAGCGAAGGCGAGGTGGTGGCCGTTGATGAACGTGCAGTTATGACTCGTAGCCGACAACCTTATATCTAGGGGTGTGCGAATATTCGAAAGTTTAGAATATTCGTCGAATATTACATTCGAAATATTCGTATTCGATTCGAAAATCGTGTATTCGAAAAGTTTCGAATAATCGATAACTTCGAATATTCGAAAAATTCGAATATGCGATTCGATTATCGTGCATAAAATAACTCGTCTTCCACATTTCTGCTGCGTTCGTATAGCTAAAAACGTTGCCGAGAGGAGCGATACACATCGTAAGTACACGGAGGCACGATATCTGCCTGCGACGAGCACCCCAACACGTATGATTTATTGCTGGTGCATCTCCAACGTGCAGCGCTGCTGGCGATCATGTAACCGTACATTTTCAATATTGTGCGGCCGTAACGTGCCGCACTACCACTCGTTCACTATGTGGGACCACTTCTGAAGAAAGACAGTGACCCATGTGACTGGTGGCGGACTGTAGGCACCTTCAGATACCCCAGTCTGGCAAAGCTTTGCCCATGTACCTCCCTATACCAGCCACTTCTGTTCCAAGCGAGCGTGCCCTTTCAGTGGCAGGGGGGGGGGGGTTGTCTCTGTTAGAAGGGAGCGCCTGCTGCCTGATCATGTGGAGCAACTCATATGTCTTCATGATAGCATCTAGTCATTACTTTCATTGTGCCGTGATATTTGCTTGCGTTGTGATGTGCATTGTGCTAGTCTGGACATTGTGTTCTGGAGATAGCAGTGTATGTTTTGTTGCCAGTCAGGCTGTTAATGTTTTTTTTTTCAAATAGCTACATGTAAAATAAAATATTGTTACTGTGGAGGCATTTTTCCTTTGATATTCGATTCGATATTCAAAGGTGGATATTCGTATTTGATCCGTATTCGAAAAATTTGATATTCGCACACCCCTACTTATATCACAGTCATCTGTAGATATCTGCTCGGCTGCACGTGTCGCGTACGGCGTACACTGTGCGGATTGACGGCGGTACGAGCGCACCATGCTGCCGTTCGCAGGTTCGCCGCCAACGCGTCGTGCGAGACCGCTTTAAAGTGCGCGTCGCTTTGTAGAAATGAAAGTAGCTCGCTGTTGTTGCGCGGCGCGGGCACTGAAAAACGTCGATGCACTGACAGCGAGCGTATACTGCGTGTTTGACTAGGTGACAACTCAAGTGCGCCGCGCATTGTCGTGCAGGGCCACGAGAGCATCGCGGAGACGGAGAGTGCGCGTTGCTTGCAAAATGCTTCTTTTCACCGCGTTGAACGAATAGGCTACTCGCCGTACCAGTGCACGGTCCGGAGTGAAGCAGGCATGAAGAACGTACAAACGCGCGCATAAGGCATACAGCAAGCGGCCCGGCATATGTGACTCCGCGAGCCGAGTAGGCGACGCGCTGCACGCAACTAGCCAGGGATGATCGGCTCCACGTAACAGTACCGCGCTTCGGTGAAACGGTGTCAGTTCATTGCAAAGGCGGGTGATTAACTCGTTAGCACGTAGCGGGCGTTGCTTCACGACGCGAAAAGGCTTAGCTTGTCACCGGAGGGGTTGTTATAACACTTTAATAAAAGTGCACAGAAAAAAAAAACGGCTTGGTCGCTGAGTGCACGTTTTTAAAGGCAAGTCCATATACAACGAACTACTGATATAGCGACCACTTTTCGCGACACTTTCGAATTCGTTATAAGCGGGTTCGACTGTATACGCCTACAAACAGTAAGCGATTCAAGGCGAAGTGCTTGTACTCCTCCAAACCCTCTGAATAACTTGCTTCAGGCAAAACTGCAGCTGCTTTTTATTGTTATTATTAGTATTGTTCCTTGGTGTAGTTGCAAAGCAAGGACCTTCATATGACTAGGTGTCAGTGGAGTTGTGGGTCGTACACCCCTCGAATGACACGCTTCTTAACGAGGGTCTACTTTATCTTGCAGCTGTGCGATGTGATCTCTCGGTGGGAACAAGCCCTACGGGAGCGCCACCTGGGGAAAGTTGAGAACACGCGAGTCATCTGCCTCACCTTCAAGAACAGGTAATTGACTGTCCATGTAGCCTGACTGGTCGTGATCAGCTAACGTTCTGAGTTTTCGTCGCAACTAGTTGGGCAGGCAGTTCGATGAGTTCGAACTGAGTAAATGTTGGTCATGAGCACACTGACATACGGATAGCTATCATTCGCTGAACCACGTATTTGCGTTTGCATTTCACTCCCATCCACTCTATGCTTCCGCTGCGCTGAAAGATTAGCTTGTGCAATGCAGTGTGCCCCGTCTTATCATTAGTGTGAAGATGCATATTAAAGGGACACTTAAGTGAAACATTAAATCGTATAGACAGGTACGTTATTCTTTCAGAACTCTATTATCATTAATTTTGCCATCATAGGTTGATTACGAGAACAGAAGACGAAGTTCAAAGCTTCATTTTTGAATTTCCCGGCAAAACTTAGATGCGTGAAGAATGCCATGATGTCACGAATTTCAAAGTCTTCTTGTGTATTTTGGCCACATTGGTTCAATGAAATTTTCTTATACATGGTATGTTACTTCTTTGGGTCCCTTAGAACACAATGTAAGCAATTTTTACTGCTAGACCATTACGTAGGCGCCAGAAGATGCCGTTGAAATCTATGATGTCATGGCAAGCTGGTGTGGGGATTTAAAGGCGGCATCGCCTCCTGTATTTTATTTTTGCGCATTTTCTCGCTTACCAAACATCTTCACGCGTTAATAGTGGTGCTTTCGGTATTGTGAAATTTTAATTTACTAATACGAGAAAAATCGACTTTCTCCTAATGTCCCTTTAACGCTAACGTAAACATTTTACACTGTACTAAAACTCTCTAAACTCACCTCGCGAGAGGCCAGAGTAAGGCAGAAGCTTTACGTGACACGACCGCATACCGATGCATTGCAGCAGCTGTCGCTGTGGAAGTCACGTCATCGAGAAAGTCCGTAAAGTGGCTACCGCTGATGGCATCGTTCGTAGAGTGCAGTAAAGCCGTAAACTCATTGGCCAGGCTTTGCGGAAGAGGCGAGAGTGATGGTCATCGCACTTCCTCTGTGCAGGTTGTTCCTGCGTCAGCACCAGAAGGCAGAGACGGAACGGGAGCGGCTGCTCACCTGCTATGCTCTGCACGGGGAGCTCATGCAGGGGCGCTTCCCCCTCACGCACGAGATGGCTCTCGAGATGGCCGCCCTCATGGCACAGGTTGGCTCCTACTTCTACCCATCCTTAATTGTTCTTTCATTTATTCATTCATTCATTCTCACATTTAATGCTGAAGTTTGAGCATTTGAATGTCACCGTGAAATCATGGATTTCAAAGTATTTTTTCGTATTTTGGCCTCATTGGCTTCACGAAACTTCCTGAAACTTTCTATGCTTTATGTCTCCAGTTCCATTAGTACACAATGGCATTCTTTTTTTTCTTTTTGTCAGTTGTGTAGGGCCAAGATTACATTAAAACCTATGATGTCGCTGCAAGAAATAAGCCAGCGTGGCTGCGTGCATTTGCTTTTTGCACATTTTCTCGCTTGCCAAGCGTATTCTCTCAGAAAGAGTGGCGCTTTTGGCATTGTAAAAGGGCGGTTTAACAGTACAAGAAAAATCGTTTTTCTATTTAGTGTTTCTTTAATTATTTTGGACTGTCAGTGCCGAAGTACTAGATAAACACAGACCATAACTGAACGTACATTTCTGTTGACTACAGTGAAATCTCATTGATACGATCCCACCTAATACGTTTTCCAGCATAATAGGCTTTTTTTTCCCGGCTGACGCCCCATACACGTGATGCATTTTTGTATGGCTAATACGATCTTATTTCCATGTGGTCTTCGATAATGCGATTTCGAAAACATCCGAAAACATCACATGGTTTAAATTTTTGCGTCAAGAGGCACTACACTCATGCACTGTGGGCCCAATGAGGCGTCCCAGCGCTTGTAGTAGTGTGGCAGCTTCTGGGATCAATGTTCGCAGTTTCAGATTGGATTGGATTGCCTCACCCTTTGAAACGCTCAATAACTACTGACTATGCGCTCGAAGCTTTAGACGCATTTTGTAGCCTTGTCACAGGTGAGGAGTTCAGTCCCAAAAGAGCTTCCTGCGGGCTATCGAAAAAGAAAAAGTTCAGCGCAAAGTGACAGACTATTTCAAAGTTCTCTAATGGATGGATGGATGGAAAGTCCTTTATTGAAAAAGAGGGAGGCACATGGCCTCTGTGGGGATAAGCGGGACTTTCAAACTATACTAATATTTCACAGTTTCATAGGGTTTGCACTTATTCAAGTCACAATCACATGTACTGAGGCGGTGTGTGGTCAGTACTGTGGTCTGTCGGACCCCCTAAACCACTCTGATCAGGCCGCTCTGACTTCCATATTGCGCGAATACTAACTGCGTGTCCGGGTCCGTAAGCAGCGCTTCCCGATAAACTGATACAATTTTCACGGGCATTAAACATAAAAACGTGTTATCTGATAATCACATTATCCACAACAGGGCCAAAAATATCACAAACAGTACATACTTGGTACAGAACTTGCTATTATTAGAGAACTTTTACTGTGGCATTTGAAAAAGTTCTCTAATAATAGCAAGTTCTGTGCCAAGTATGTACTGTTTGTGATATTTTTGGCCCTGTTGTGGATAATGTGATTATCAGATAACACGTTTTTATTTTTAATGCCCGTGAAAATTTTATCAACGAGACTCCACTGTACAGACGTCTGGCCCAAAGCTCCACAGTGTGGCCTGAAGCGGCTTTATTGATGCCAGCACTGTGTAGCTTTGGCTTCTGTTGCCCAGATGTTACCAATACATGCCGACATACTATCCAAGCATATCGAGGTATTATCTTGGCAACAGCATCCGCCACTTTGCCCATGCCATGCCAGTTCATGCCATGCCGCGAAGCGTTCGTGTTAAGCTGGCTGACGGCTGTAAACTGTGTGCCAGCTTCGTTTTAGTGTTTGTGCTTGCACGGCTGTGCAGATCGAGTACGGTGACCACTCGGGTGAGCGGGCACGGTCCAGACCCCAGCTGCTGCAGCAGGCCCTGGAACGTTTCCTGCCCCAGCAGTTCCTTCTGCCAGACAACAAGTGGGTACATGATCCTGTAATTAATATGCATATGTGCAAGATATGGAGGACTACATTTGGCCTCATTCCTTAACCCTTTGACACACTATATACACAATTGTGTGCACCGCTTGTTTCTGCAGTTTTTAACGACTAGGGGCTAAGAAGGAGCACGATACATTGAACTTTGGATGAATTGAACCTCCTGCATAATAAATTTGTCTTCATTTAACTTCATTTTGCAGTGTACTGTTGCATACAATTACTTTGCTGAATGAACTACCGCATTCAACGAGTCGTTCGACGTGCCGCTTCCTGCGATCCACGTCAAAAGTATAATTTTTCTTTGTTCAACATGGACGTAACAGACAACGACTTGGCACTATATTTCTAGCCTGAGATGTCATTCTATTTATGCGAAAACAGAGCATGAATGTCTTCAGAATAAGTAGATATTTAATTACAAAGTAATTAGGAGTTATTGCTATAACAAACATAAATGAACGTATTACGACATTATTTTTGTTGCAATATAATATCGAGTGCCCTGAAATAACATTGTATCGATTTGATGCATTTACAGGCAGTTCTTCATAGGTGGCGTTTGAAAGGGTTAAAGGGCCTCTTGCCAGATTTCGGCATTGCAGACAGACAAGCTGAATGCGTAGATCGCTCAGGGACAGTAGTGTCTGTCAAACGTGAAACGTCTAATTCGCATGAAAGTGATTTAAATTTAAAACGGGGGGTGGTGCAATCTTTCTTTCAATTTGGATTCCTGTGCATTGTTAGATCTGTGTTGTGTTTTGGGTATCTGCCACTCCTGAATTTGTCAGTGGTGTGTAATACAGTGCGTGAGGGGAACGCCCAGTTTAACGACCCTGTTCTCGTTTGGCCACTGCAGGAGTCAGCAGGAGAGCCTCGGGGAGAGGTGGGCCGCCCTCCGGGGCAGGCCCGCGCAGGACTGTGTGCGCATCTACCTCAACTGTGTCCGCAAGTGGCCTCTGTGCGGCGCAAGGCTCTTTGCAGCTAAGGTTTGTGCCTCGTCAGCTACGGCTAATGCGTGCTACGTGCCCCGACTGCTTTAAAGGGGTCCTGCTACACCTTTTCAGCATAGTTGAGGCTCCTGAGGACACGCGAGCCAAACATTGTAGTGCAGCACGCGGCCTGGAATTAACCATGAATTCCTAAAGTCAGCTAGAAATCCTTCCCTCTTTTCTTGACAAATGATGGCATAATCCCAAATAGCCGTGCCATAAATCCGAATTCGAAAGCCATTGGCTTATCTGAGCATCGTGAGCTGCATAGTTACTGCGACCGCCACAAGATGCCGCCACGTGCCCGCGTGCGCGTGATCACACTGAAAGTAAGCCGCGCATTCGAAGAAACAAAAGACAAGAAAGTGCTCAAGGTCATGACGCGCGCTGGCGAATGGAGGCATCTTCTTGCCCCCTTGCCATCCCCTGCTGCCCCCCATGTGTAGCTTTCACTGCGCTCGTTGAAACGAAAGGAGAGAGAAAGCGCTTGAAGTGTGTGACAAATCCCTGTAACTCCGCTCGTGCTTGACAGATTCTCAAAATTCTTGCAGCACTTGATTTGGGAGGCAATAAGCTCTTTTTAATGAAGCCATTAGATCATTACTTGGAAAAGTATTGCAGGGCCCCTTTAACGTGTACCCTCACATTGTCAACATCAGACACACATCCTCCACATCAAAATTTGGCTCCCATGGCCGGCAATAAATCGCGCGGCTTCGTGCTCAGCATCCAGAGTGATATTGCTCAACCGTCTCACTTTCCGAGCATTCGTTTCCTCTCTTGCAGTGATAAACGATAGGCTACTCTTTCGTCGGCAAATGTCGAGAGCCGAGGGCAGGAGCACCCCACAAGTCATGGTATAGCAGGCAAATGTTTGGAAAGAGAGATGGTTGTGTGATCTTTCCCCTGAACACCATAGCCTCTGAGCCACAGTAACGGGTTGCAAGACCTCCAACTGATATTCATGTGTATGCTCATAACAGATAAATTGAACCTTGATGTGACAAACATGAATAGATGTATAACATATTATTTTCAATAACAAAGTACAGTCAAACCTCGTAAAAACAGTCACATCTGACAAAAATGGCCTTGTTACATCCGAAAATTCATTATCAAAGTATATTCGCAACTCTCTATCAATGGCAGGATTATTCTTCATTTACTTCGTTACAGCCAATAATATTTTATACCTGTATTCGTCACATCAAGGTTTTACTCTAAATAAAGAATCTCGCTGGTCTTACACTTTGACAGATGTACATTTATAATGAATATCATATATGATGAAGCTATTTGTGTGTCAAATGTGGCCTTGGTAAATTGAGGTTTAGCTCTACTATTGCATATAACAAAGTCAGTTTTATGTTAGGTGCCACTTTGTCATAATAAGGTTTCAACTGCATTTGTGGCATTGTTGCAGATGAAGAGCAAAGAGCAGCAGAGCCTGTGGCTGGCTGTGTCTGAGGACGGCATCAGCTTGCTGGATTGTGCCACACTGGTGAGTGACTGCACTATCTTTGTCGTATTATTGTTACTATTACTAATATTATTACTATTTTAATGGCAGTAAGTGTTCGAGCTCTTTCGGCCTCCGACACATTGGTCTGTGTTTTCACAACATATACTACCTGAACTCATTCACGAACCAAGTAAATCTTCTATGCAGAAAAAAAATATACCAGCAGTGGTAACCTCCACATTACGAGTTAAGGGTCTTCAAACAAAACATAGAAATAGAACTTAATTGGTCGCCGTTTTCTATGATGGCTGTGCGCAGCGCTTCGAACCAGAAAAAGATATTGCATGCAACTAATGAAAATTTCTCAGCGCGCTTTTCCATGTACATGGCAAAAGTCACTTTCCGCACTTTCTTGCTTCACTTATCGAATAGCACATGCTCAGTGCCCTGCACTCTGTGTCAAACAGTCAATTT
>NC_051183.1:1875576-1954146 GCF_013339695.2 Rhipicephalus sanguineus
ATCGTTAATGTGTATTGTCATCATAGTTAGGCTGCACTTTATCGCTATGAAGAACAAGTTATGTCATCCTCTTTATTGTCGATAGCGTATTTGATGTTCTGCATTTATCGAATGGCTCCTCAACAACTGCAGGTGGGATGGTGGCCCCACCAGACTACCTACCTCACTAGCTCATTCTGCGACACGTGTGAATTTCTGGAATGCCGAGAACAAAGGGACTTGTTGCCCATAGCCAAACAAGGATATTAACTTATGTTTTACAGTGCATCTATAATCAAAGTGAATGCAGCGTGTCATAAGCTGCGCAAACTCGCCATGCATGGTAGTCTCCACCTTGTGATGGATATACAGTAGAACCCCGCTGTTACGTTCCTCACTGCTGCGTTTTCCCGGCTGTTATGTCGTTTTCCACCGGTCCCACATAGCTCCCATAGGATACAAGTATTGGGAAACCCGCTGTTACGTCGAACTGTCGGACCGTTCCCGTATGATACGTCGCGAAGTGCGCTCGGAGCCGACCGAGTGACTACCGAAGAGAGCGGTCATTGGTGCATTTTCGCGCAGCTTGGCCTGGTTTGACCATAACATTAGCCGCATGAGAGGTGCAAGCAACAGGATCTTTCGATTGATGCAAACAAATGCATCGCCTTCGAGATTTGAACTGCAAAGATGGCGTCTATGACGTAATTGCTCGCGAAAGCAAGGCCTTCGAGATTGGCATTTACTATTGACAAAAACATAGCCTTTGAGATTTGTATTTCACCAACATGGCGTCTATGACGTAATTGCTTGCGAAAGCATGGCCTCCGAGATTGGCATTCACTTCTGCCATCGCTTTGGCGTAGACTCATCATCATCGTTATTTGTCGGAGGACGGGAGGAGTTCGAGCTGGTTGGAGCTCGCATGGTCGTGCGCGCTGGTCATGATTGCGTGTGCTTAGTTCTTTCATGCCTACAGCTGTTGGTGTTAAAAAAATCACATACGTTGATTACATTTCTGTGGATGAGGCCGTCCCCAGCTCCGCGTTTCTATCCGTAGACTAGATCGTGGCTGAGCGCGCCAATTTTCGTGCTGCTTGTAAGCATGAAATAAATTCTGTACCGCTAAATATTTGTCGTTTTTCCGTTTTTGGCTGTTGCGTTTCCCGTCTCTACGTTTATTTCCTACGGTCCCTTCAAAAACGTATCAGCGGGGTTCTACTGTAGTAATGATGCTGGCCCAGCTGGCTTTAACTATGTCATTGTAAATGCAGTTGTGGTTTCATACTGATTGCATCCCTCTAGAAATTTTCGGACAAATTCTTTCGAAAATGAAAGGCACAAGTTATGATCGGATGAATGCTCTATAATTTAATCTGAGCTACAGTTCACGTGTTAAAACCTTGCTGGGGCCGGTTCCAAATAGGCAATCTCAGCGAGGGATGACATGTGATTGATGCATTCACTGTTCCTTAACTTCTACGAAGTTGGGCGGTGCTGCTTTGAAACCATTACTGCGGTCCCTATTGAGGTCTGGCGTGTGTAACTTGGCCAGCCAATTTCGAACTATCCGGCAAAAGCTGACTACAGGATCCAAACAGTGAAAGTTTGGTCCCACAGAATTGTATGGGACACTGGCCAAGATCGGCCAAGATCAAATTAACAGAACAATAGCATCAACCAGAGTTCAATTAACAGCATCAACCAGAGTTCAATTACCTTCTCAGTGAGCTACCCGTTTTGCGATATCAAACACACCACCCCTGCTGCGATAAGAAATTTGGTAAGTTAGAAAGCACGCAAAAAGAAAATGCAGGTACATCTGGTCGCCGTGATGACACAGATTATTACGCCATTTGCTAGGGCCTACATACTTCTTTATTCAATGAAAATGGATTGCATTCTGTTCTAAGAGGGCTAGAGACTTAACATGGCAAGATTAGGGTGATTTTGTTGGGCCAATAAGGCTAAAATATGAAAGAGGAAATCGAAATTCGTGATGTCACACTGACATTTAGGTGCCAGGGTGTCAGGTGCTGAGGTTCAGGTGTGAAATTCATAGCTGTAACTGTCACTTCCTTTTTTTTTTCCAATGATGATCCTATGATTATGAAATATTACAATAGAGTTCTCAAAGAATAATTTATCAGCCTCAAGTGATTTAGTGCTGTCTTTAAAGACATTGGCATTTAAAGCATTGGCTTTGAAACATGTTATTTTCTTCCTGAAAGTGCCAAAACCAGCTTTCAAAAAGCAGCCCCGACTTCTTGTGCAGGAGATATGCCCTAAAGAATTAACTCAGACAAACAGCACCTCAATAGACATATATACATAAAATGACTATAATGGTTTATTAGATGGCTATAAGTATTCGCAATGCCCACGAACTATAGGTGGCGCACCGTGCTTTTCAAGATGGCGCCAAGGGGAGGGTCAACCCGTTTGTTAGCATAGGAACAGATAGTACGTTGCGGACGTACGGCCGTGCCACTTTCACCGGATGAAGTCATGAGCTGTGCTGAACCGGATATGAGACTAAAATACTTTCCCAAGCCATGGAAAGTGCTAAGTGCTCGCCACCTAATTATTTGCTGCAGTGTGAAAGGTTATATTTCAGCTCCGTTACCGTGCATATAACGATGCTTTGTGAAATCCTGTGCATGCTACAAAAACTGCATGAACTAGAATTGATGTATGAGCTGAACGGCACTCCGAGGTAGTATGTACCGAGCCTGCCTGACGGATTTGCCGCAGTATAGTGGGCCGCCAGCGAGTAGCGCCTTCGCTGCTGCACGGGACCGCACGTTTAACGTGGTGATGGTTTGCAAACATAATACGCCGTCGTCATTACCGTATTTACTCGAATTTAGGCCGGCCCCGTCTCTAGGCCGACCCCCGAAATTCGCAAGGCCAGAAAAAATAAAAAACTAAATCATTGTACTCGAATCTAAGCAGACTCCCCCACTTTCGCACAGCCTTTTTCGAAAAAAACATTGGCTTAGATTCGAATAAATATGGTACTTGCGCAGTAGGGAACGCGGACTTACGTCTTCAATGGAACACAAGCATTTAACGTCCCATTCAGTAGCGCTTGTGTCACAGCCATGCTGAGACTCTAGCCGTGTGCAATTCACTTCACTCGCATGTTGCAGGCTCGATCAGCACGATCGAGAACATGAATTTGAAAGAATGCACACGTATGCTTTTCACAACGTCGAAGAAGTTAGCCCGAGAGGCATGGATTGTTGCCGGTGACTGCACATTCCATCGCTCTAACCATTTCGCTTCGCTGGTCGAGCTCGAGCGTGTTGGCGGCATGCGGCGCTCCATAATATCCACAACAATTGTGATGCAATGCACAAGAGGAACTGTGCTTTTATTTTGATCTCGCTCAAGGAGATTATACATTAAATACAATCAAAGTGACTTACGAGCGTGAAAGAACATTAGAGGGGACGTGAATCAGAACTCGCTCCTCAGTGAGTATTAGCTGGCTGATCGTTCATCGTCGCTGGCACTCTCGGTGCTTTCACAGTCTTCTACGTCCAGTGAAAAAAATCCTCGCATCAAGATTGTTTCTTCCAACATCACTGCTGAATGCAATCTGAAGAATTCCTCCGCCGAACGACGTGACCACTCCGCGTCCCACGTTTATAATTAGACACGTCCTGGGCGCGGAGAACATTTTGCTCTCAGATCGGTCAACGCAAATCGCTGGCAGTGGTGCTGCCACCTATCAACAAATGTACAAAACACACGCGGCGCAGTACTGGGCTATGAAACCAACACACTGGCGAAGGACGGCGTGGAAAGCGTTCGCTCCACAGAAGGCATGGAGCAGACGGGTCCTCGAATGATTGAAATGTCACTTGCACGATTAGTAACAGCGCTTTGCTGTCAAAGGATAGAGGCCCTATTTTAATGTACATTAAAGTTGTCAATACATATTGACAACTTGAGATCGCTCAGTTTTACGAGAGCACATCGCGAGCCCGCGCGACCTCCCGCGTACAGTGTTATGAGATTTAATGCACTACAAGAAACACTGACCAATGCTATATGCAAGTAAAACAGGGTGAGCTTCAACTGAATATGTCAGACGATAACATTTAACTAACCTACGTGGCTACAGAAAGCCTCGCGAAGCTGATAGCATGCGTACGCTGTGGGCTAGCATTGAAAGCGCGAGTTACCATGTATTTTCACGAAAACTTTGCGCCTCGCAAGAACGAATCAGATTTCTCGTGTCACGGATTGCCCGGTTTGTTCAGTGATGCAAGGAACATGCAAAGTCGTAGTGTTCCTTCCTTGCCAACGTGTTAACACTGAGGTTAGCACAGCCGAACAAGGGAGCGACTGCGTAGTGCTGCCATTTTGTCGTCTACTAACCCTCATCGAGAGGATGCTCCTGAATTCCGCTTGGCAGCGCGACAGTCTATGGGCATTGCGAATACAAACGGTACACAAATTAGGGTGAGGTACGGGGAAGCCAAACATTAAGCTAGTTGCAAACATAGAAAGTGAGGGAGAGGCATACACATCAGGTAAACCATCAATGAGGAAGTGACAAGAGCAGGGAACTCACAAATGTGGGATATTGTGCCCCACTGACATCAAGTTTTAGCGTTGTTTGTGCTGTAGCTGGCAGATCATCGAGCCTGGCATTAAAGATTCAAAACAAAACGGCCCGTGAATCACTAGCTTGAATATGCTCCTTTTTTCTTCTTGCTTTCTTTTTTTTGTAAGCCATCCATGCACGGCGATGCCATTCAGATTCTGGAAAACAAACACAGTGAGCTGCACCCAAATAAATGCCCCGCCATGTTCAATTTTACTCAAAGTTTACAAAAGGTACTGGCCTTGCTTGTTCCCGGTTTATACAAATAGCAAGCGATGGGTGTGTCTGGATGGATTTTGCAAAAGCAAGCAGAAAACCTTACTTTGCTAAGCAGTAACTGTTGACACAGCAGTATGATTCAGGATAGTGACTGTGATGAGAAGCCAGCAAAAAAAAAAAAAGATACTTTAACGCCTGTGTTTTGTCATTATGAATTTTACATCTCTGTTCTTTTTTCCTTTGTCACTGGATTTCATGTGGCTTGGACGAGACGCAGCCATGGCTGGTGACTGGCCACTTAGTGGAACAAGACGAGAAGGAAGAATGGTATGTTAAATGAGATGGTGCAAAACCGTTGCCAAAACCCAGCTTCACACTCACCTTCTTGGACACAGAGTGAGGATGAAACTGCAGGTCCATCTCTAGCAGTAACGCAAGCGCCAGTACCTGCTCCGGAACCTCTGGGTCTTTGAGCGCCTGAGGAAGAGACATTGTGCGAGGATTCGTAGGGAACTGCAAACTAATTACAAACTTTGCAACTTCCAGTCAATCACTACTACTCCAAGAAGCCCCACTACAATGCAACGATCTCATGGCCTCCCAACCTGCCAATGTAACGACAAGCTTGCAGGGGTTGGCCTTCTATCTTGTAAGTGTGGCAATGTGACAAGTACAAAACACTAGAAAAGACAGAGGTTGGAAGACAGAACACAAATCCAATACACTGGCATTTCTGCCAGCCTAATGATCCCAGTGAGACCCAAGAACCAACCGGCCTTGAATGCTAACAAGACCCCAGGCTACATAGGCCAGATTTGTTTCTGAGAACTGCTTTTAAGATCCGTTTCCAAAACAGATAACGAAAAGAAAGAAAAAAGAAGCCAGAAAGGCAGAGACCGAGAGATCAGCCATAAAGGTGTTTGTGTAAAAACCACATTATGATTGCAGGGTACACCAGACTAACTTACACCACCTGAAATCCTTTAAAGCTTTTGCACAAATCTTCTTGCATTTCACCTCTACTGAAATGTTTATGTTCAAACCCACAGCCCAGGGTCAAACCCACAGCCCTGAGTGCTGCCCTGCTGCAACTGTGCCAAAGAATTGTCACGCCAAGTTTTTTTTTCTGGTGTACCACAACAATATCAGCTTAAACCACGAAACTTATTTTGATACCATGGCATGCGAGTTCTTCGATAATTATACACTCCAACGCTGTACACCCCTAATGGGTGCACGTTAGGTCCGGTGCCCGTTTATAGGGTGCACATTAGGTCCGAGTAAATACATGGTATGCTAAATAAGAACAGAAGAAAAAAAGAAGCCATGAGAGGCCACCTATGGCAGGCTGACCTTGAACAGGATGATGAACAGAGCAGCCTGCATAGTCTTGCATTGTAGCAGTTTGCGGGGGTCCACCAACTCTGGGTGCACATTGCGTGGAAGCCGGAATGGGGGCCAGGGCGTGGCACTTCCCTTGAGCCGACCATTTTGGCGCATGCTGCAAGAACAAAGCCACTTCACTTCCACAGTCTCAATATCCTCACTCATTGGTGATACCAGCACCCAGTGATGAGGCAAGGGTGTTACACACAAGAAGACCAAGTCCAAACGTACAACTTCCAAATCATATTTAAACCTCATAAAAACACCGTGAATGCAATCAACATCAAAGCAAGTGCACAACTTTCAGGATGCTATTCAATACCGAAGGCAACATGAAATCCCATCTGCAAATACAGTAGACTCTCATTAAGCGGAACCCGAAGGGACCAGGAAAATGTGTTCCATTTAACAGGAGTTCCGTTTACTGAGGATAAACAGGGGTGCAGAATCCAAGTACAAAACCAATTTTATTAGGTGCAGTTTTTTCGTTAAAGCAGCTGTTCTGTTTAAGACATTTCCGTTTACTGAGAGTCCACTGTATAACGACTTTTGAAGATGCAATTTTCAGTAAACATATTAAAACTAGGCTTGTGCGAATATTCGAGCAGTTTGAATATTCGAATTTGCTTCGAAACGAATTTAGATTATTCTAAATTTTGAAGTATTCGAAATGAACGAATAGTCATACATAAACCGCATGTAACCCCCTGTAAAGGTGGTTTCACTGCAGTACAGGAGTGCTATACCGTGAATACACCTTTCCAGGTGAAATCCGTACTGCCGCGAAGCCCCACTTCAAGGTTAAATGATCTAAGTACCCTCACATCGATTCATCAGTTTTTAAGTTTAAAAGCTCTTTATACCTGCTTATATGCCTTAAGTAAATTTTAAAATGTAACATAATTTACAGTTATCACTCGCATTCTACTGAAAGTCAAATCCTGCTACTTTCATGTTTGCTTCCACTTCCCTTTGAATCAAAAAGAATGATATTAGCAAATGCCTTGTTTCAATTTTAAAATATATTGTGCAGGTTAGCTGGGTCCCGACAAATATGCTCATTTTATTGCGATAGCAATTATATGGACAGTCTCGGCTGGTTTTTGTCCGTCTCCATTGCCGCTGTCATGCACCGTATATGTATAAGTATATATATATGTATATATAAACGCCCCAAAGAAAAATAATTCAGAAAAATGCTTCCGAAGCGCGGAATTGAACCAGGGACCTCTCGCTCGGCAGCGCGTAGTGCTAGCCACTACGCCACAGAACGCAGATCGTCCATGTAGCTAACGGCGAGTGTTATATACACACCCTTTACCGCTGGCTGGACTCAGAGACGGCAGGCGCCTACAAGCGTTTCTTCATTACCAGCAAGATGGCGCGAGGAGCGCGCCGGGCGAGGAGCACGCCGATGCTCTTTGCCCGACAGGGTGTGGTCGCCTTCGTGCGCTTATTTCAAGGAAAGAAGGGGGGCGGGTGCTGGGTAGAGCGGGGGGTTGTATGTCATGTGCTTTCCCCACAATGTCCGCGCTGAAGTCACAGAGCGTACGACGGTCAATTCGCTCGCTCCAGCGGTCGTGTTTGCAAAAGGAGCGCGCTGTTCAAACAGAAATAAGTAACAACTGCGACGTTTAGTTCGCGCTCGTCCTGTGTATACCTGTTCTTTCGTTTCGTGCGTCCTGCTTTATGTTTCAGCAGTGCGCTTCAAGTATCGAGCTGATAGTTCGCGCTCGTCCTGTGTGTGTTCTTTTCGTGCGTCCTTTGGGCTCGAGCGACACGCTGGCCATTTCGAGCTGATTTCATTCTTCGCGTTAAACTCCAATTTATTGCTATCGCATTCACTGCTTCGCCGTTGCGGCGAAACTGTGACTTTTTCTTTATAATATGCGACATGTACTATTCAAATTCGATTCTAATTATTCGACCAAATCACTATTCGCTTCGAACCTAAAATTACTATTCCGCAGAAGCCCAATTAAAACATGACTACAAGTTCTTGATCTTGTGTTTCCGTTATTTGTACGGAGTATTCTAACACAGTGCATCTTGAAGGGAGGTGTTACTACGTAGCAGGTGGATGATATTACAGGACCTAGAGTGGAGATGTTTGTGCAAGCATTGTGCAAAAGCAAAAACATGGCGTGCTGCTGCCCCGAGCTTTGTGGATCGCTGCAACAAGGAGAGATTCAAAAGAGAACTTGTAGCAGTGGTTCTTCTGTTCCGGCTTGCACAGTTATACACAAACTCTTATTCTTAAGTTTAACAAAGTTGCTGAATGGTGCAGTCATTGCCAAATATCCCAGATTTATTTTCAACTGTATTGAGTGCGTCCCAGTTCATAAAGAAGAGGGGGGAAGCCAGATGACTTCTGAAGACACTCAGGCCAGTGCCCTTTTGGTTCAAGACATCTTCAGATCAAATTGCAGCATTTGAATGCACTGTGACGAAGGGTAATGGCAACATGTAGACATCAATGGACAGCGGTCACTGAAGCATGTCACAGCAATGTATATCCCACAACACAATGGTGGAAGTGACTAGGCAAGTTTAATGTTCACAAGTTGCGGAAGTGGCGCTTTAAAACTTGTGATCGAACACACTAAGTCTGAAGGATGAACAAGAGGGAAAGAAAATTGCTAACATTTCTGGTCTGATGAGATAATAACGTTAAAGGAGCTATGCAGCTTCATTTGAAATGAAAGCCTATAAAAGATGACTTCCGTATTTTCTCGTGCATAACCCACACAAAATACACAGAAAATCCGGAGCTAAAGTAGGGAGGGCTGCAGGTTATGCACGAATTTCTATGCGTGAGTTGGTAATGCAATAAAGGCAACTTCATGGCAATATGTGCAGATTTCTTTTTTTTTCCACGGTCTGTAGTCTGGGTTACACGCAGGGGCAGGTTATAAAATA
This sequence comes from Rhipicephalus sanguineus, assembly GCF_013339695.2. Lineage (NCBI taxonomy): Eukaryota > Metazoa > Arthropoda > Arachnida > Ixodida > Ixodidae > Rhipicephalus > Rhipicephalus sanguineus. Next base: position 1,884,698 of record NC_051183.1, read on the forward strand.
CTGTGTTGGAAGCAAATCCGGAAAAGCTTTACGCAATCGATTTGCAGTGTGCTGTGCTAGCATGGAACTTTCAAGAAGTGGGAAATGCTCACTCACAAGTGGGTGTATCGGTCCATGGATGCCTGATAGTCCTTGCGATGCACAGCACGCAGCAGGACGTGCACAGGATCGTACTCCCGCTCCCACACTGATCCTCGAGGCACGTACATTCCCTGCAGCAGGTTGCCACCGGCCTCAAAGTTTGGTTGCTTGTAGAGCGCCACCTGGGTGCAAAGATGAGACAGGTCACATCAACGCTCATCTATGAGGTATGTCTTTTGGCAACCTAATGATTAATTATGATTTTTTTCATGTGCACCCAAAGCCTACAACAAGCATCGTGGCTTCAGCTGCCTCATCAGCTGAAGACAGCACACAATATGCTGTACAGAAGGCACAAGAATGTTGGTGTCACATGGATCATACGTTTTGATTTCTTCAAGAGTGGAACCTGGAAACAAATGTGTTCTTAAGTCAAAGCACTTTGTAGTTCATTTTTTTAAGAAACTACAGTAAAACCTCGTTAATTCGAAGGCCTCCCACCGAGAAAAATATCCCAATTAAGCGGGATTCCCAATTATCCGAAACAACGCGAAATCAAAGAAATCAGCCAGAAAACGTGATGTACAGAAGTCACACCTTTATTGTGGCAAGTCAGCCTACTTGGAGAAAAATTCCTCCATGCGTGACTGACGCGTTCAGTAGTTCCCAGCACTGAAAGTCATATTTTCCAGCCTGTCAATGAGGCGCAGCATCTCAGCCTCGCCGCCGTTGCACTCGACGAAGCTGCGCACAACACTCAAGGCATCGATGACATCCGCCAAAGGGGGTGCTCGGGAGGGCTCGTCATCGCTGTCAACATTAGAGGCCGAATCGGTCGATCTCGCAGCTATCTCGCTGTCGATGTCGGCGTAACACGTCTGCACTGTGCACTCGACATTTGCGTACTCGAAGAATCCGATTGGAGTGCACTCCTCGTCCGCGTGCAAAGCCTCATATCGAGCGCAGAGAGTCTCCCCTTCTTCATCAAACGGGCAAGTGACAGCGGTGACAGCAAACTCAGCGGAGGTTGCCTCTTCTTTCACAAAACCGGCGTGCTCAAAACACCGTCGAATAACGGTGGCCTCCACCTGCCTCCATGCGTGAACAATGAGGCAAATACCACCGAGGAGGTCAATGTTATACTCCTTTCCGTTGTCATAGCAAAGGAGCATTCGCTTCAACAGATTGTAGCGATATATTTTCCTGGTATGGTGTATGACGCCCTGGTCCATCGGCTGCGATAGCGACGTCGTGTTTGGGGGTAGAAAGACCAGCCTGATTGCCTGCAGGTTCTGAATGTCGCCGTGAGCTGGGCAATTATCGACGACGAACAAAACGCTGCGCCCTGCAGGCCGCAAACTTGCGGTCAAGGTGCCGCACGTATTCTTCAAAGAGTGCAGCCGTCATCCAAGCTTTCTTGTTGTTTTTATAGATCAGGTCATCCTTGGATGGCAGTCGTGCATTTTTGAAACAACGAGGCTTTTCTGTCTTCCCAATAACAAGCAGTGGCAGCTTGTGCTCACCGCACATGCTTGCACCAAACAAAACAGTGATTCTATCTTTGTTCTGTTTCCGCCCCTTAATGTCTGCCTCCTTCAAAGCGAACGTCTTCGTAGGCAACATTTTGTAGAACAGAGCAGCTTCATCAAGGTTGTAAACATCTGCTGCTTCGTACTTGGCGAGTAGTGGAGCCAAGGTGTGCTGCTTCCAGCCGTCGACAACAGACTGATCCGCGCTGCCACTCTCGCCACAAACAGTCACGAATGTCAGGTTGTTGCGCTCCTTAAATCGGCAAAACCATCCATTGCTGCATTTAAACTCAGAATGTCCAAGTTGCAGCGCCAGCTGGTTGGCCTTCTCACGCAATATGGTCCCATTCACAGGAAGGTGTGCTGCGTTGGCTTTCTGCAGCCAGTCGATCAGAGCTGCTTCAACGTCGGCGTACGTAGGCGGGCGTACTCATGTACGCTTTGACGAGTGCGTCTTGCTGTAAGCATCGAGAATTTCTCCTTATTCTTGATGATGTTGCACAGCGTTGACAGACGCACGTGGTGCTTTTCGGCGAGAGCCGTTTTCGACGCCGTCGACTTGCTGGCCTCTTCAATTAAGCACACCTTTTCGTGCAGGGACAAGCTCTTGTACTTCGGCATCTTCCTTCCAAGCACACCTCAATCAACTAATTCACAGGGAAGACACTCAAGCGGAGACAGGAGACAAATGGAGCAGTCGCACCGAATCGCACAATGCTCGCCAGCCGACATCCAAATGGCACAAAGACTCCACAAAACATTCACTTCGCTAGAGTGGCTAACATCGCTGTTGAGATGATGATGATCATCATGATCGCAACCGCACGCATCGCCGCCTGGCAATTGCTAAAACATGGCCTTCGAGATCCGTACATAAAAAAAAAATGCATGTTTTAGTTACAGCCTCCGAGATTCGCAACACCCTTTGCATATCTTGGAAGTCGCGGCCAAGTGTGCCAATTAACCGGGAAGTCGCAGACTGGCCGCACCAATTATCCGGTTAAATTTACATGTAAAAATTTGGGACCGCGCAAATAATACAAATTATCCGGGATTCCCAATTAACCGAGTACAAATTACCGAGGTTTTACTGTATATGGTTATTTAGCAGTTTGCACTCTGACAGTTATAGTAAAGTCTTGTAGGAAACCATTTGTAATGTAATTCTTGATTTCAGAAATTTCAGGCTGGCAGAAATCTGTAGTATCTTTGTGCCCTGTTTAGGGCACTGAACGCCAGTGATATCTGTGTTGAGTTTGTTGCTGTCTTCAGTTGCAGCCTCAGCGGCAGCACCAGGCTTTGCAACGCCTGGAGACATGAGTTCCAATTGTACCAGCACAGTAAAGAATCTAGATGATCAGAAGTGTAAGAGCCGTAATGCAAGAGTTATGCTTATTTTAGTCGGAAGTTAACATAGTTTATCAAGTCATGTAGCTTCACTGGGGCAGATGACCATAGCCAAGACTGCTACCTTTCTAAGTCAACCTTCTTGGTAAATGTTCCATATGCCATTACAATAAGTCCGCATGATTTCCATATAATTTTAGGTGTGTGCAGATTCCATACGAATTCTGTTAAATTTCAGTAACAATCTTACGGAGAACATACGGAATTATTGGAATGCATGCAGAACGTTTCGACATGTGTTTGCTCCTTGTGGCTGTTATGAGAGCGAAGGCCACTGCAGCACAGCACAGAGAGGGCAGTGCTGACAGCCATCGCTCATGCGCTTGCAGCAACCATGGGTGCAACATCCGTACTCAAGTGTGATGACGTTTGGCGGCTGTCAAGAGGATTTTATGCTCGTCGTCTGCCCGGAGGCCGGTGAGCCCTGCACAGAGCGTCTGCTCTTTGCCATGCCCAAGGCACAGGTGAGGTGACAGAAAGATTTTACTAACGGTTATTCCCACTTTTCCATTTCGAAAGAGCTACCTCAGTCCTCTACCTCGGACACTAAAGGCAAACGCTAAGCCGACATGGATTGTTGAAGTGACGTTCCAGAAACCTCGTAGTGCTTGTTTCTTGCTAAGGAAATGCTGAGTTTGAAAGAAAGTTACGTTTTAGTGGTCTGCATATCATCAGCACAATTCAAACCGCCCACCTCTGAGAACGGCTGTGTGACGTAGCATTCTCCCATGCCCACACTTTACTGCCCACAGCAAAGCACAGCACGAGGATAACGGAACTTGCGCTGTTTTCCAGGGCAACGTCAAGCTCGTTTTTTCATGGTTGAAACTGAAATGCACGAGTTGCATTTTATTTTGCCTTGTAATGCACTGCAGTGTTCTTTTTTATCGTGAGTAGTTTGGGTACTAGTGATTAGTTATACCAAGGACATTCTCCATCATCGGGCTCTTGTTCCAGAATGTCCCATTGGTGACACAAATCTTGTCTTACACTTGCCCTAATTTCTCGATTACTAAAGCACTTCTGTTCATAATATTGATGTTTTAGAGGTTATCAAGCATTGGCCTTTCACTCTGACGTAAAATGTTATTTGTAGGGGTGTGCGAATATTCGAAATTTCGAATATTTTTCTAATAGTGTTTGCTATTCGATTCGATTCGCACTGGAGTTTTACTATTCGAACTTCCCAAAAACAAATACAGTCAATGTCCGACTGAAAGTGCCCCCTTCAGATGTTCAATATGCTTCACCTCATTACACTCTCGTATTGCGGCAAAGCTGCCTTTCAAGCTCCATTACGGCCGAACTTTGCCAAGAGACAGTCAACATCTGATTGAAAGTGGTCCCTAGATTTTCAGTATGCTTCACCTCATCACACCCCGGAATTGCGGCAAAGCAGCTTTTCAAGCTCCGTTACAGTCGAACTTTGCCAAGACACAGTCAACGTCCGATAGAAAGTGGTCCCTAGATTTTTAATATGCTTCACCTCATCACACCCCGGTATTGCGGCAAAGCTGCCTTTCAAGCTCTGCTACGGTCGTAAATGTACTAACTCAAGAAAATGCTGGTTCCAACATGGAGATGACAGATGTGGCAGAGGTGGGGGCTCAATTAATGCTGTTTTGGATCTGAAATTTGGGCAGGAAGTCCGAAAAATTGGAAGCCGAAGCTTTCTGGCACCCAAAATTTCATATGTTCTTATATAGCGATGTCTACGAGGCAGATTTGGAACTCCGGACTTGAAGGAAGCACACCCTTGTCCGCCACACCAGTTGGGCTTCCACAAAAGTTGAAAGAGGAGGAGAGGCTGAGAAAATGGCATCTCTGCCTATCACGTGTAAAGTGTTGTCGGCAACACTTTGGTTGCACCAAATCATGTACATAAATAGAATTCGGCCTCTACATTGCCTCTTTCTTGATAAGACAACTATGAAACACCACCCCGCCAATGCTTCATCAACCTAACGAAAAGAAACACTTTCATGTTGCTATCTCACAAGAATATGCTTAGGAATCCTTTCTAACTTTTTTTCTGCAATTTCGCTTCGAAGTATTCGAAAAATATTCTAGAAATATTCGAGAAATATTCGAAAAATATTCGATTTGATTCGCACTCATACTTCAATATTCGAATTCGCTTCGCACCCAAAATTTTGCTATTTGCACAGCTCTAGTTATTTGTCTTTAGTGTCCCTCTGAGTAAGCACTTGGCTTACACTCAAATTTAATAAATCTAAACAATCTGCTTCAGGCTGGATCAACATGGATTTTGTTCAGATTCTGTGGCATAATAGTGTGCTATGTTGTGGCAACAAAAAATGTTGAACGGACAAGCCAGTATTTCACTAATTATTAGCTGCAACAGTAGTTTAGCTTTTATTTGATTAAGAGATGTCGCTGCAGCACTTAAAAATTATGGTACACACAAGTGCTATCACTGGCCACATATAACAGGATGTGCTAATTAGATCTTATAAAAATGCAAATTATTGACTGCTTATCAAAAAAAATGAGCAGGGATATGTCAGAAGCATTAGTAATTAAGAATAACTAATAAGACAAGCCCTCCTTCCTGACAAGCATAAGTGTGTCAAATAAATAAAAAAATTAGCAGTCGAACCTGGGCATATCAAATTATTGTCCATGTCAAACAGTCGCATTGTCCCCTTGGAAATGCCTTGCTAAAGCATTACGGTGTATTATATACATATCAAAAATGGTCACTGCCACTTTTGACATATTGATATCGGTGCAGCATTGCCGTCACTTCTAGCATCAATGGACTGATTATGCCAATGATGCCGCCTTGTTTTGGAAAATGTTGTCAAACAAGATACTGAATCTTAAAGAAGTTATGTGCAATGGAGAAAAAATCAGCAAGGCAAATATCTAAAAATATAGATGGCTTGTTCTCATATTGACTAGCCACTCTACCGAACTATCCCCTTCAGTAGTGTTACATTTGAGTTCAACTGTAGCAGCTTAAAACAACACCCCTCAGTTTTGCATGCATTTTGTTAGTGACATGCTAAGCATAACTTATCGCTACATTGTCTATGTCTGTCGCTTCCACTAGTGAATGAACAAGACCATTTTTTGTCTTCTGGGTATTGTTTGTTCAATAAACAGTTTGCTTTTTAATTTTGCATTTGGTCACTGCACCATATAAATCTTATTTTTTAGCCTTTTATTGTGGCTCGTAGCGCGACGAACGAAGACAGAAAAGAACCACGCCGGACACGCGCTTACCCCATGTGACTCTTCTCTGTCTTCATTCGTTGCGCTACTAGCCACAAGCAATCCTCACCAACTTGCCCAATTTTCTGTTCTGTTGAATAGCGTTTTACCTTTTGGTTTGAATTCAAAGATTGCATTACCAATCTTGCCCTCTGGAAAGTTATAGATCATTGCATTGCACTTGTGTTCACCAATTTGCACTGCATCATCGCAGGTTCTAGAAGTCACCCTCCTGGTGGCTGACTACATGAACGCGCTAGGTGCCACAGGTGCGAGCGTGGCACCCTCTCCCGGCGGCAGCCTCGTGGTGGGAAGCGCGCGGAGCAGGCTGAACATGAACCCGTGCTCCGCGACCTCCTCACCCGCGCTGTCCACTGCCTCGTCGCGACGACCCCTGCTACCGACCCCAGACTCCTGACGGTCGCCGTCCACCACGCCCCGACACCGGCCCGACTCCTCCGCGACGAGCACAGGTGGTGCCGCCGTCACTGCCTCACCGCGCAGTGGCAGAGCCACCTGGAAGTGAGGAGCGTCACCATGCAGTCGGGGACGTGGTGCACCCCTCCCCCTTTCCCTCGTAAAAGGAAGAGGCCCATTCAAGAGCCTTGCCTGTCAACTGGTGCTCCTGTACATTTCGACATCAAAGAGGAAACTGCAGTTGTGGCAAACATGCACCGTACTTCAAAGGGAAGTCACGCAAGAGAGATTCTTCAAGATGCACATGCCATCCAACGTATACAACTCTTGGTACGATTTCTCGTGCGATCTCATCTTCAACTAGTCATACCGACGACAACATGCAGCAAGTTTTTTTAATAGGTTCCAACGGGTCACAACAGTCTCGGCAATCGTGCTTCGTGACGTACCGTGTGCCATTTAGGACGTGACATCGCACCTTCCACGCTCCGTGTTATCCGCACCACCAGAATTGACCGGCAAGCATAATCTATGGCGTGCGATGAGCTACGGTGTTGACCTGCAATCGGTGGGGAGCATCGCCCATACGTCACAGTTGGCTGAGGCAGTTTTTTGGCCTGGTGAGACAAGTGAACTGTGCGACATACGTGGTCTCGCAAAATAACGGCCAAGACTGCTTTCGACGGTCCACGTACTAGTGCAGCACGAGGTATCTCAAGAGGTTCAGGCCTGTGTGCCAATACAACTGCGTGCATAGCTTTTCTCGTCGACCAACCCTCACCTAGAGGGTCGTGCCAAGATGTGCCACATGACTTGTTGCCAAGTGCTCAAAAATGTTTGCACCAAATGTGTTGCTGCACGGTAGCGCTTGCTCGTATCGAAGCGACCGCACTATAAAGAAAAAGCTGCTGCAGATAGAATGATCTAAATTTGTTTTCCTAGAATGTGCAGGTGTTCACTCTCATACCCCCCAGTGTTAAGTCAGTGAACTGGGATGAAGGTTGGCATAGTTAGTTCAAGCTGGAGTGTTCATTGGCAATGAAGGATAAGGCATGTACTGAGAGGAGCAGACAACATGATGCTGTTCGTAGAATTCCTTAACAAGGGTTTCTTACGATTACACATATAGAAAAGCAGCTCTAGTGTGTGGTGCTGCAAGAATGGGCATGCTGGGAGGGGGACGACGGGGTAGATGACATTTTTAAAAAGTCACTAGACCTCCAACAAACGGCATTCCATTTGTCACAGCGGTCAAGTGTGTACTAATGTAGCTCATGCACTGCAGCTTTTTCTGCATGATTAAGCTCAATAGCACTCATTTCTTTTTCTAAAATAGGAGCACCTGTACCGGTCTATTTCGTTATGTCAAGTGCCAACACTGACTTAAAATATGAGAAAAAAATTTGAACATCATTCAGTCATATCTTTTTCCATACTTCACTTACATGTTCGATTGTGTGAAAAAGACGTTAGCTAGTGTACTGATGAAGCAAGACTGTTTTCATAAATATTTTATTCATAAGGAAGCTTTACTACTTGCACTGATGTGGCCATTTCATGGCCAAGTCAAGTTTGAGGTGAGCCAAGCCATGTCCTCCCTCTGATGGTCCCATAGTGTAACACTGTTTATTAAGCAACTCGCATAAAAAGTGGTAATAACGACAGTTGAGAGGTGCCGCAATGGAGAGCCCCGGAAATTTTGGCCACCTGAGTTTTTTTTTAACACGCATCTGAATCTAAGCACATGGGCCACTAGCATTTCACCTCCGTCAAAGTGCAGCCACCATGGCCGGCATTCAATCCCGCAACCTTCGGGTCAGCAGTCAAGCACCTAACTACTGGAAAACCGCAGTGGGTGCATAAACAGTGGTGATGTCTAGCTGAAACTGTGAGACTTTACAATACTGTTTTACAAGGTAATGCTTAATTATTGACCACTCCCTTGCATACTCTGTAGAAGTAAGTGCAAGGAGCATTGCCCTCACAACAACTGTTTCATGTAGGAGTTTGTGGAGTGGCATGCGCGTTTACCTTCGCCTCTATCTCGGCGTCATGTTGTCTGCTGCTTTTGATACACGTCTCACTTTTAGTTACCATCATCCTTGTGATTTGTTAGTGTGCTAGCTGGACTCGTTGGTCGTCCAGTGAAAGCACTGTTGGGGCCAATACCAGACAAAAAAATTTACATGAGGCAAAAGTTTTTGCAAGTACACTATGGCCCAAAAGAAATGATGACAGTAAGGAACTGAGGCACATTTTTCGCACAAATGACCGTGTACATCAGTGCCAGAACTTTTGTGGAACCTGGCATCATTGTGGTCCCCCGGCAAGCTTGTAGATACGTTTCAAACATTGAGCCCTTTATGAAAAAAAATTTTGCACATAATGCATGCCACTTTGTGTCAGTATGCAAGTCATTCGCGTCGGAATACAGCTAGGTCAACACTTCGGCTATGTTTTACAGAAACCGTGCCATCAACCTAAAATCTGCAGCAAACGGGCAGGGCTGTTGCCGTACGATGTGCTATAGCACCACCACGTGGCTAGTACCATGTACGAAGCCATGTGGCTAGTGTGAATATGGTACCATCTTTGAGAGGCAGAATTAGTACGTAAGAAAGGAGAAGGTGCAACCGCTATGTCTTAGCCAGTGACCGGGCCACTTGAAACGATTGGCTAGCTGAGTTGTCTACAGTTCTTTGAAGTTTACACAGGGTGGGTACGGATACTGCATTCGGGAACTACAACCACTTGGTGTACTAAGCTCTCTCATGTTCTAATCTGGTCATACAAACTAGCATTGTTTGTTTGTGTTCACTTGTGTGACTTGTCATGTCACTGGACATATGGCTGTGAGAGCATCGGCATCCGCGGACAGACGGTCCAAGACAAGCCTGGCTGGTTGTGTTGGGACACAGTGAAGTGAGCACCACTGGTGTTACAGTCTTTCTACTTCTGTGTGGAAAAGGGGTGGGGGAGGAGTGTAGAAGGGGTTCTGTGCCATTTTGGCTGTAACCAGCGAAACCCTTACCGAGACCTCGGTGATCTTAGCAGCATCTTTGGAACCTGCTTGCACCAAAGAAAAAAAGAACGCCGATGGCAAATGTAGACAGCTGCGAGACGTTCAGTGTGCCATTAGCTCGACAGAATCTGTGCAAGTTTCAGTTAGCAGAGTAGATATTAAGCTGTTCTAGATTGTGTGTGTACATGTGTGTGTGATTGTGTGAAAGGATGATTGTGTTCTAATTGCCACGGCTTTTTCTACAAACCCTTTGCTCTCCTGAATCTCGTCTTTTTGTGATTACCGATAGCCAAGATCTCAGAAGTTTGTTTGGCTGTCAGCTTGTCGCTGTCAGTCAGCTTGCGTGCGGGGGTTTTTTAACGAGCTCGCTCCTGGAACTGATACCACCGCACAACCTATTTTTATATAATGCTGCATTTCGTATCTATTCCTCTAGCCTCGTGCCGTGCATTGTTGTGGGTTTCGCATCGCTTGCATACCGGTGCAAACGCGTTGGCAGGATCGCCGTTGGATTCGAGATAGCCTGGCAAGTCATGATAATCAGTGGCCTACGGCACCCAGCTTTTAATTACTGCGACAAGTCTCAAACGAACAAATCCCATAGCCTGCAATAGTCATGTTTTTATATATCTGTGTCACGTTGCAAGGCTCAAGTTATGTGTGAAGTCGTCAAGACAGGTTGTTGCATAAAAGGCAGTGTTTCGCGTTCTTTGATTCCTATTATTTTTTTATCTGATGTAGAATTCAGTCAGCTGCACTTGCCTCTGATTTCATTCTGGCCATCTTGACCTCGTGTGATGTTTTTTATGTATACGTACTAATATAATAATTATATAACAGAGCAGCTCCTTTCCTTTTTATTGACAGCTGAGCAGAACTGAAGCTATAAAACAATGTAGCACTAACATAGCATTCACAAGCGTAAACTAATCATTTACACATTTCAGGAGGGATTGTTTGTAGCTCCTCTGTTAGCCTAACTTGTCTATTTATTTATTTTATATATATATTTACGTATAGATAGTAAACTAATTATTCTATATACGCGAGTGAGCTATACGGGCAGTGGTATATGAAGATACGTACCAGATGCATTCACATCTCCTCAGTAAACATGGCTCCTGACTGTAGCACAGTTTCAAAAAAAGGTAAAACGGCATATTCTCGTAATAGACAGACAGTTATAGACAGAAGACGTTGCACCTTTGCTATTGCAGTAAGGAAGGCTTTAGCGACTGTGGCTTTACTAAAGTAAAGGCAGTGACGTGTTAACAACATTTTGTCATCTTATGTTTTGTGGTATGTACAATGTGCATGGACGAAGAAAAGCACAGCACGACCAAAGTAAAAATATGCATACAGTATGCATTCCATAACTGCCTCTACACTCGGAGAGTGTCCATTTCTGTTGGGTAAAAGCTACAAGGTGAAAACTGATTGGAGTGGGTTATGATTCCATTACATCCTGACATACTTTATTTATATAGTAATGTGTGTGCTGTATTATACTAACGAGTACTCTTGTTTGGTTACCAGTCATCCTTTATTCAGAGAGGCCTGCCCCGCTATAGTTTCTGACAATGATGTCACGGCACCGTTCGCAGCGATTGTAGCCATTATCCAATCACGGAGCACTTGGAGTAAAAAAAAAAGGCACAAGAATGCCGAGGCCAGCCAAAAACTCGACATCCCAACTTGGTTCAAGTGTTTTTAGCACCAATACTCACTCCTAATGCAATGAAAACAGTTAGCTGTTGCATATTATGACACTGTGTAGTAGTGGCACAGCGTTGTTTCACTTAAGACGAAAGACAGGAATCCCAGTAGCACGAATGTTGTTGCCACATTGCTTCGACATTGTGACAACATTCATACTACTATGGTTTGGTATGAAAATGTTGCCATAACGTTGAAGGAACGTTATCGTAACATTGCGGCAATAATTTGTGCTACTAGGGATAACAGTGAAAATTCCAGTGCTTTGCAGTCTGAGAGTACAGCAGTTGCACTTATTTCTATGGAAAATGATCACACACCGTGCGTGTCGATTTTGTGTGAAGTTTGTTTCTGGGTGTCTCTCAAAGGTGAATAGTTCTGTACTTTCCAGCAGCTGCTAAACTGTGCAAGCCAAGGAAGTGTTCGAGCGCATAGCATACATGTGATAACATTAGTACACGATTCCAGCATGCGTGCGCCATTTGTACCGAGTTCCTTATGTGAGACGAAAATAAACATTCGCTGCCTGCAAAAAAAAAATGTGCCACCTCTTGTTTGCTGCTTCAAGGCTTGGAACAAAAGGCTGAAACAGTGCCTATTTAGGTGCATGTTCCGTGTCTCAATGGGCAACAGTGTTTCAGTGCATTCCAAACCAAAGAGCAAGGAACAGTTGGCTTTGATTATGGTACCACTTGTTACAGTTGAACCTTGATGTAACAAATATGCATACGACGAATTTTCGGTTATGGCAAAACAAATTAAAATTTGTGTTGCTTGGTGCAGTACGTATCATACCAAACTAATTTTTTTAACTGAGGCACTGAAAACAATTTCAGATTAGGCAGTTTTAGTTGGGCATTCACAGTAGCTCTACGAACACCTAGATAAACTGCATAGGTGTTTTAGTTTGGCATTTTACACACCGCTTAGCCGCAAGCGAGCTACCGGAGCGTCGCTCCCGTTCCCGCTAGCGAGGAGCGTCGATGCGCGCGCCTTCCTGCACGCGTGCATCGAGTCCCCAGGTCCATTCGTTTCACCTGCACTTCGTGAACCGGTTCACGGTGGCGCTCAGTGGCGTAGAAGGGGGGGGGGGACACCGGGCCCGTGCCCCCCCCCCCCGAAATTTTTTTTTGCCATGGGATATAGAGCACAAAATGACACTCGACCACATCTTCTTGCCTGGCCCCCGCTTCAGATCAAAGAGGTGCCCCGCCTCCCCCCGAAAAAAATTTCTGCCTACGCCCCTGGTGGCGCTGCACTCCGGCGTTCGTTTCACGAGTTCAACATGGCGGCGTCGGCACCGCGGTAATCGTTTCGAAAAAGTGCAGCCGTCGTGCAAGGCTAGTTCATGAATTCCCTGCAGTTACTCGTGAGGTAATGCCGAGTCCGTGCAGCACAGTATGGCTGGAACCGCAGCAGACGACGCAGCCGACTGCATTCGTGGCTATTTTAACGGCGTGCAACGAGTACGCCAGCGAACGTTTTCCGGTAGCTTGAAATGCCAGGCAACGTAAGCGGCAGCGACTTTTACGAATCACAGCCGACCGTAGCAGAGGGCTTGCACGACATCTGCACTCTCGTATTCGTTTCGGCATCTCGTTGCCGCTGCACTTTCTGAAACGTTTCCTGCGCACGACGACGGCACCCAGGCGGCGTGCTTCCCACGTGATCGACGGCTTCACGTTCGTCTGCGCAGCGCTGGCCGCGAAAGCACTTTGTGTAAATTACCGTGCCCTAAATTGTACCAATAACTGCAAGAACTACGCACCTGAAACAAAGTTTTTGATTTTTCCGCCGTGACCACGCTTCAGAAACACGCGGGAACGCTGCATTAGTCTACGCCGCGTAAAGGAAGTGATCCTGCGGGCACGTTTATGAAGTAGTACATGTAGCTAGTTCGCTGTGAATTTACGCCCCACGCAAGTATTTTGACACTGCTGACGGAACCAAGTGGCAGCCGGCAATGTGATCTCGAGTCTGCAGTATACATTTCTTTGGTGAAAAGCCATCGACAGATCCAGTAATTTTCCTTCGTACGGTGGAAAAACAGCATGCTGTTTTTGCACCGTGAGCACCTTAGTAGCACTAAACGTTAACACAACGTTGCCGCAGCATTGAGAAAGTTGCTTCAACGTTGTGGCAACGTTGCGTGCTACTAGGGGCAGTTCGTCTAGCGGCGCAGTTCGCAGGCTGCGCACTTCGTAAGCAGGAACAGTTAGGAAGAAACCCCTCATGCCTGGAAAAATGCGTCGCGGACCGCGAGAATTTTTAAATTTATTCCCCTTGTACTGCCGCTGTCCTTACTAACATGTGCGTGCAAGCAAAGCCGCGCTACGTGACAGCTATGATATCACGTACAAAGCTAGCACGTGGCAAAGTTACTCAATGGCGGCCCGAGCAATGTCTACGAACGAAGCTGAACTACAGCACGGAGAATTTCGTGGAACTGCCGCGCATTACTAAATGCAACACGTGCTGTTCGGCGTTGCGCGCATCGCAAGGGGTTGTCTAACACACGTCAGACAGAAAAAAAATGACATCGTTGACTCAACAATAAGCAGGCAAAATGACAAGAAAGAATGCATACAAGTATCTATGGTGACGGCCTACATGCATCGAGGTTTACGCTGGCCAGCCGCACGACTCGCCTTTCAAAACACTCCTACGCACGTCCATGCTTTTTCTCACAGCGAAAAGCTGATTGAGTCCGTATAATTTGTGGCGTTGGCGGCGCATTGGTGCATTATGGTGCAGTGGACTGTTGCGCCACCTGTAGGTCAGGGGCGTAGCCACGTTAGGGCACACCGGGCCCGTGCCCCCCCCCCCCCCCCGATTTTTTTTTTTTTTTGCCATAGCATACAGAGCAGAAAACGACACTCGACCACATCTGCCTGCTCATCTCCACTACAGATCAAGGAGGTGCCCCCCCCAAAAAAAAAATTTCTGCCTACGCCCCTGCTGTAGGCGCTGCACTTTTCCCATAGTTTAGTGTTCATGTAATGTCACTTCCGCCGCTGTCACCGTCTCCCGCCATCCCTGGGTACTTCCCTCGGTACCTACCGCAGTTCACGTGCTGCAGCGCGGGGTGCTGAGGGGTTGTCAGTTGTTGCTGTGCACGATGTTCAAAATTAAGCAGTGCGGTTTTTTGTTATCGCGACTTTGAAAATGCATTTCGCGTTGAGTCGGGCGTCGTTGTCGTCGATCGTCAGCTCTTCACCTTAAACGTGATTGGCGAGCTTTTCTCCTTTTATCAAGTTCGCTTTTCGGAAGTGCCTGTCCAGCTCGGAGATCTTCTTGAAGCCGCGCTGCAGGCGGTACATTGTGAGGCGACGCGAATGTACCGCGACAGCTCTGCACGTCGCTCTGCACGTGCGCGGAGCGAGCGGCGGCGCGGCGTCGAGAACGGAGAACGCTCGTTTCATGCTCCCAGTTTCTATTTTTCTGCCAGCGATGGCGCTGCCTGTCAAGAGCAGCAGCGCCACTAAGCGATGCTTGGGAAGCCTATACCAGACGTGAGGGAAATCGGTCGCAAGTGGTTTAAGACTGGAACTCCGGCCAGGTTTGGGGATGAGAAGGACCGACGCCATTTTCCAATGCTCGGGGAAAACCCCTGACTAGAGTGTACTATATTCTAGTACACTCTACCCTGACTCCCAAATACGATTGATTTCTATGGCGAGGATGGTGGCAGAATCGAGAGCTTATAAAAAATAAATAACGACGAAGGTATAAAGCCCGGAAGGTATCTAAGGGTCGACACTATTCGTTATTTCTTTGATTATGTATAGTTGGAACTTCAGCGCTGCACTGCCACTCGTTAATAGGTGTGCACGCGCAACGAAGCCTGGATGTTGAAGAAGAAGAAATCCCTTCAATTTACTATCTCTAGGTGCACTTACCCTTGGGCACAGCAGCGGGAAAGTATGCGAGGCCATGCAAGATTTCATAGAACAGTCAAAGAGATTTAAACAATAACCACAGTGCAAAAGTTCCATAGTTAACCAGAAGCAAACAGCAAGATTCGATTCTATATTTATGTATTTCTTATTTGATGAAAATAATGCCACCCTCCTTTTTTTTGCCTTTTTTAAAATTATTATTTTCACAAAATTAACTTGTAAAAAATATTTTTGTTAAACAAAATAGAAAATTATTCTCATTACTAGTTTTTTAATAATTTTTTCTAAGCTACCCGATTCTTGGCCAATCCCCCGGAGTGGGTGTGAGCCAGCAGTACAGGATCTACATCTACATCTACAGGCGTCGCCGCCATTCTAAACAACGGGTTCCTCACTCGTCTCTCAGTCAATCCCTCAAGGCGCGCCATTCCCGAAAAAGGAACAACAAACCAAGAGGGTTAGGACGCGAGGGACGACGTGCGGTGAGGTAATCTCGGAAACACTGCACCCCCTGCCCCGTCGAAGGCCATCATGGTGTCGGAGATCGTGACCTCTACCATCGTTGCGCTTTTCGCACTGTCGCTCGCCGTGCTGTATTTTGTCGAGCCCGCCGACGACGCAGTGGCCGCCGAGGTGCTCCTCGGAGACGGGCGAGAGGACGAGGGCTGGCTGCCTCCGATATTCGTCGACTTCAGCCGAGCGTCGGACACACTCACGATTGAGGATCTCATCTCGGAAACGAAGCGGATGGGCGCCCACGGAATCCAGCTCTTTCTGGACATCCCGGAATCCATCAACTGGTTCATGGCTCATGACGAGGTGCTGCCGGGGGCGGGACAGCCTTACGGAAACCTACACCACGGCGTCAGGTTCATGCTGCGCGTCGAAGATCACGGCACCTACGTGGCGAAACGCCTCGCCTATATATGTACCGCAGGTGCCCAGACATGTCCAGACGACTCCTGGTGGTATCTACCAGCCCAACGTTGCTCTTCACTCTGGGAGGCAACAAGGAGAACATCGTGAAGGCACTGGCCTGGCGACCTTGCTCCGTGGCCTACAAGGACGCGAAGTGCACCGTGCGACGCAACGAGAAGCTCGTCTGGCACTTGATGGCGTTGGCCGGTGACTGGCTCTATGCGTGGTTCTTCGAATGGGGTCTGCTGACTCGCGTCTCCATGGCTTCGGCCGTGGTGGTCGACACGAGTCTGGTCAGCAGCCGTTTCGTGCGCCGTTGGAGCAACCGGGGTCTGCATGTCCTGGCGCTGGCGTCGGACGACCCGGGCGAGCAAGAATACCTGCGTGGAGTTCTCCGGGTGCCCATCGTTGCCCACTACAGTAGTTTGCTAGGCCGTGAATAATCTTCACTTTTACGAGCGGCCACCTTCGTTGTTTCGTTGATGCTCGCACTGAACTGAAGCAAGGATAAGTCGGCAGTTAGGGGCGCGAGCTAATAAATTTCCTCTTTACACTCGCCTACATTTTTTTCTCTTTGTAAAATGGAGTAAAGGAATATAGGATGCGGACATAGGCGCACAAAGAGTACTGCAATGCGTGGGGGGGGGGGGGGGGGGGGCAAGTTTCACCGCAGTCTCGGGTGGTCAAACGTAATCCGCAACACGCTGGCGCACGTTATAATCGGATAGTGTTTGGGGCGCGCAAAACCACAGAAGTTAATTTTGATAAAACTTGCACTGATGTAAAATATTCACGGCTTTGTGTCGTGTTAGCACGCAATTTACCGATCACAGTTTTCATGCCCATCGTAAATGTGACTCTCTACGGGGATATGCAAGTTACAGCTTAATTATATTCCTTGACCGATATAGCTTACATAATATTTAAATTGCCAAGTGTCAGCAACGCAGTATTTTAAGCAGATACTATTATAGCGGATGTGTCAGAAACACGCTAGGTTTCTCATGTCCTCGTGTGAAGTTTTCGCCCAGCTAAAACTGTTGCAGTGGCTTAGCTCGGCTATGACAGGATAACGTAGCGTTAGCAAAGGTTCAGCTAATTATTTTTAGCTTTCCTGATTGTCTAGGATTAGCTTTATTATCATGCTTACTGCTGCTCCAATGACACACACACGGTATACGTATTATGTGGCACATGTATATTTATTTGCCAGGCAACTACTTCGGGATCCAGTTAGGTAAGCTTCTCCGCTCTTCTGCGCCGTTGAGCAGCATTTGCGCTCTCCTTCTCCATTGCTATTGGCCTGGTGAGCCACCGATGGCAGCGCTGCGAACGACGCTCCGGTGACGCAAAGGCGGGGATTCGGCTTTTGTCGTCTGCTAGGCTGCGACTAGAACAGCAGCATTTTCGTCTCGCGTCGCACGGCGTTCCTCGTCTACTAGCTGCATTTTCGTCTAATGATAGTTCGTTAGATGGCTGCTAGCATTACTGGAGGTGAAGAAACGTTAACATTTAACGTATCTGCTGTATACACAGAGCCATCGCGGTCATGATCATGCCACCGAGTTCGCAGCGTCACTCAGTGGGCTGTATGGCGTTGAAATAGCTTACGTGAAAGCGCGAACGTCCCGCCAATCGAGTTAGAGAGAGTACGCTGCTTTGGAGAGAAGCGCGATCAATTCCACGGCTTACGTGCAAAAGTTAGCGTTATGTAAACAGACTTGAACGAAAGTTCACCCTCCACTCCCAATTGCAGTAAGTACACAAAACGTTTGCCGACAAAATAAAATCGATAACTTCATCGACCAGCGGGTTATTGCGGACAACAAGCGTAGTTGGGGTGAGTTGGATGCACATTAAAACTTGTTACACGTACTAGAGAGTTTTAGCACTGGGGACCCCAAAGCCACCTGCGTACGCACGCTCTTGCGTTCCTTTGTACTCCCAGCCGCATACACCGAGAATACAAAAGACCGCAAGGCCCGCGCGCCCCCAAGCCCGCGGGAACCCAGCGCTAAAACTCTCTACTATCGCCCCCGAATGAAACGCCAGCAGTGATAGGCGTGGTACAGTTCGCATCCTTATGATTAGAAATAGATACGCGCTTGCGGTTTGCCGCTCATAAGCCAGATTCATGCTTTCGATTGCGCAGTGCTGCCTAATCGGGTGTGCGTGCCTTTCGATGGTGATGACAGGACGGCGCGCATTATACAGTTCCCAATGCTTGGGGAACGCGCTCCGCTGTTCGTGTTTCATTTGCCACCGATAATACAGCTTGATAAACAGTAGGAAAAATTGGCGATTATGTCTAGGAAGAGGAGCAAGAGAGCTCCTCCCCATCATTCTTTTGGCCCATTTGGCTGCTTATTGCTGTTCTTTGCCGCGCTGTAACAAGTATAAAGAGGTTTATTAGCGGCGACGATACTCAACAGCGACAGTCAAGGCGGGGCCGACTCTCAGCGCGAGTTGCGTTCTCTTCGAAAAGAGCCGAAGAGGGCGACCCACTAGAAGGTGTTCGAGAGGACGACCCATTACCAAGTTCGATCGCTTCGCTACAATTACCCCGGGTACGAAAAGGGAGCCACCTGGCGACCTAGCAACTTGTCACTATGAGAGGGTCGTGGTAGGGCTTCAGGCGCTCCACGTTGACAATGTCGCGCCCTCGACGGCGCATGTCCGAAGATGGTTCTATGGGTTCGACCAGGTAGTTGACCGGGGATGTGCGTTCGACGATACGGTAGGGGCCTGCATATTTGGGCAGTAGTTTGGAAGAGAGGCCAGCTGCAGTGGTAGGGACAGAGAGCCAAACGAGCGCTCCAGGGAGGAACGGTGGCGTAGAAGTAGAAGTGGTGGTGTCACCGCGAATGCTCTTCTGCCGCTCTTGGTTATGCGTAGTGAAGGTCTTGGAGAGCTCACGACACTCCTCAGCAAGTCTGGCTGTGGCAGAAATAGGCGCACATTCAGAGCTATCCGGCTTGGATTGTGTCGATTGTGTGCGACGGGTGCCTGCCATACAATAAGAAAAAGGGTGAGAAACCAGTAGTGCTCTGAGGGGCGGTATTGTAGGCGTACGTAACAAAGGGCAGAATGGCATCCCAATTTGTGTGGTCGGCGGCGACGTACATCGAGAGCATGTCGCCGAGCGTGCGGTTAAAGCGTTCGGTGAGGCCATTCGTCTGCGGATGGTAAGCAGTAGTTTTGCGGTGAACAACGTTGCACTCTTTGAGAATGGCTTCGACGACTTCCGACAAGAAGACACGGCCTCGATCACTGAGCAGCTCCTGGGGTGGACCGTGACGCAGCATGAATCGGCGGAGCAGGAAGGAGGCCACATCGCTCGCTGTAGCCGCAGGGAGGGCAGCAGTTTCAGCGTATCGCGTGAGGTAGTCTACAGCGACGATGACCCAGCGGTTACCAGCGGACGTCAGAGGAAGTGGCCCGTACAAATCGATGCCAACGCGCCCAAACGGCCGGTCAGGGCAAGGTAGAGGTTGCAGACCTGCCGGCGACAGGTGCGTTGAAGTTTTGCGGCGCTGACAATCGATGCAGGAGCGAACAAACTTCTGGACGTAGCGGTACATTCCTCGCCAAAAGTACCGTTGGCGAATGCGGTGGTAGGTTTTCGATACCCCAGAGTGTGCACACTGCGGATCAGAGTGGAACGACTCGCATATTTGAGAACGCAGACTGCGGGGTATTACTAGTAGCCACTGGCGACCGTCGCCGTCGTAATTGCGTCGGTGGAGGAGGTCGTCGCGAACGGCGAAATGGTGGGCTTGACGACGCAATGCGCGAGAGGATGGTGTGGCCGATGGATCGGTCAGCAAGTCTATCAGTGAGGCAATCCATTGATCCTTGCGCTGTTCGGTAGCGATGGTGTGAACGTCGATTGAAGCTACAGCTATGTGAGACACTGAGCTGTGGGCATTGTCGTCAGGCAAGGGAGAGCGGGACAGGGCGTCGGCGTCAGCATGCTGGCGTCCGTTGCGGTACAGCACACGGATGTCGTAGTCTTGCAGGCGAAGTGCCCACCGGGCGAGACGGCCTGAGGGATCCTTCAAGGACGACAACCAGCATAGTGCATGATGGTCGGTGACGACATCAAATGGGCGACCATACAAATAAGGTCGGAACATCGTAAGGGCCCAAATGATTGCCAGGCATTCTTTCTCCGTAACGGTATAGTTGGTCTCAGCTTTAGTGAGCGTACGACTTGCATACGCCACGACGTATTCCGGGAACCCAGGTTTGCGCTGCGCAAGGACAGCGCCGAGGCCAACACCACTGGCGTCCGTGTGTACTTCTGTAGGGGCCGTAGGGTCGTAGTGGCGTAGTATCGGAGGAGACGTCAACAAACTACGGAGCTTTGCGAAAGCGTCATCGCACTCTGACGACCACGAATTGAGGGGCCCGTTGCTGCCAAGGAGCTTCGTCAGCGGCGATATAATAGTCGCGAAGTTGCGGATGAAGCGCCGAAAGTAGGAGCATAGTCCTACGAAACTGCGCAGTTCTTTGACCGACGTAGGTTTGGGGAACTCTGACACGGCCCGAAGCTTGGCTGGATCGGGGAGAATTCCGTCCTTGGACACGACGTAGCCCAGTATCGTCAGCTGCCGTGCTGCAAATCGGCACGTCTTTAGATTCAGTTGTAGCCTGGCGTCGCTCAAACGCGTCAACACATCCCGTAGGCGTTGAAGATGCGTGGAGAAGTCCGGGGCGAAAACTACCACGTCGTCAAGGTAACACAGGCACGTGTGCCATTTCAAGTTGCGCAGAACGGTATCCACCATGCGCTCAAAGGTCGCGGGCGCATTACACAGCCCAAACGGCATGACGTTGAATTCGTACAAGCCATCCGGCGTGACAAAGGCTGTCTTCGGTCGAGCGTCATCAGCCATGGGGACTTGCCAGTACCCTGAGCGCAAATCAAGCGATGAAAAGAATTCTGCTCCTTGCAGGCTGTCAATGGCGTCGTCTATTCGAGGTAGGGGATAAACGTCCTTACGGGTGATCTTATTTAGTCGTCGGTAGTCCACACAGAACCGCACAGAGCCGTCCTTTTTCGCAACGAGAACGACAGGAGACGCCCACGGACTGTTTGAGGGTCTAATAACGTCGCGGCGAAGCATGTCGTCAACTTGCTCGTTAATTACACGACGCTCTGCTGGAGATACGCGATATGGACGTTGCCGCAGTGGTGGTTGAGCGCCAGTGTCGATGCAATGGGTGACAGCAGACGTGCGGCCGAGAGGAGTTTGCGCGACATCGAACGAAGAACGAAATTCTTCCAACAGGCATAGAAGCTGGGAACGCTCGACCGACGTAAGGTTGTCAGCAATCGAGGAACGAAATACATCAGCGGATGACGAATCAGATGTGGAAACAGCACTGAGCGTACGGGAGCTGGCGCAGTGCGTGTCACCCGGTGCGTCCATAAGTTGTGCGTCTTCGAGGGGTTCCGCTCTTCCGAGACATTCCCCTCGCACCAACGTAACCATGAACGGGGATGGGTTGGTCACAAAAATATCCGTGTCGCCCTGAGTGATTTCCACGGTCGCAAATGGCACCAGCAAGCCTTTCCTAGTGAAAACGCGGTCACATGGAGAAAGAAGTGCAACGGCGTCGCAGAGACCGGTGCAATAGACTGACACAGCCGTTGACGAATTCGCAGGAACTGTGATGTCGTCGTTGACGAATACCTTGGTCGCAGCCGATGAACTGTCTGCCATCGTCAAATGTGAGAATGGTGAGAGCTCTAATTCGGCTGGTGCGCAATGAATGACGGCGTCGTGGCGGGCGAGAAAATCCCATCCCATGATGACGTCGTGAGAGCATGAAGAAATTATGATGAATTCGACGGCGTACAGAGCGTCCTGAATGATGACACGGGCTGTGCATACCGCCGTCGGGTGAATACTTTGGGCGCTGGCCGTACGGAGGGAGAGCCCGGAAAGCGGCGTCGTCACTTTTCGTAGCAGGCGGCTTAGTTTAGCGTCCATAACGGATACGGCGGCTCCAGTATCGATAAGGGCAGATGCGCGAACACCGTCCACAAAAACGTCTATCACGTTCGATGGTCTTCGCTGAGGGCTTTCGCAGTTCGATAGCGTCGCAGCCCTTGCCTCGTGGACTGCGACGACTAGTTTTCCTGGTCGCGTGGGACCGAACGTGGCCGCATCGGTGACAGCGAGCGGCGTCGTGGTGACGGTGAACGGCGGGTAGATGCAGCTGGGCGAGACGGCGGCGACGGAGGCGTTGGTGGGTCGTAATACGGCCGGTTCGACTGGATGGTGGCAGGCGACAAGTCTCTAGGCGGGTGCACGCGATTGCAATAGCGCGCCACGTGGCCGGCGTAACCGCATGCGAAGCATATGGGGCGGTTGTCAGGTGTGCGCCATCAGTTCGCTGGGGCAGGGCCCGCCCATGGTGCAGGACGCGATTGACGGGGCGGCAACTGATAGGACTGCATGGTGGGCTGCAGTCGTGGCCTGTGCGTGACGTCGGCGTAGGCTACCCGTACATCAGCTTCGAAAGAGTGAGGTCGAGTGGAGGCTTCGGCGTAAATGTGTGGGGCAGCCGTAGCGATTGATGGGGGCGGTCTTGCGACAACTTGGGCGTAACTCAAAGGTGCAGGAGCCGGATGGTGCTGGTGGTACTCGGGCATGACCTCCGCGATTTCCTGCTCAATTGCTCGACGGAGGGGAGGCAGAAGGGTGGTCGACGGCTGTTGAGCGTACCGAAGGCGAGCAAAGTCCAGCAGAGAGAACTGGCGCGCGATTTCCTCGCGCACGAAGGTCTTGATCTCTGCGAGCAACGCGGAGTGGTCTGGTATGGTCGACAAGCCAGCAAGCTCGGCGTCGCGTGATGGAGAGCGACGGGTCATCGATCGCTGCCGGCGCAGCTCTTCATAGCTTTGGCAGAGCGTTATGACCTCTGCCACTGTGCTGGGGTTCTTGGCGAGCAGCATGGTGAAGGCGTCGTCGTCGATGCCTTTCATGATGTGCCTGATCTTGTCAGAATCGGACATGGTGGCGTGGGCTTTCTTACAGAAATCGAGGACGTCTTCAATGTAACTGGTGAATGATTCACCGGTCTGCTGAGCGCGTTCACGTAAGCGTTGTTCGTCCTGGAGCTTACGAACGGCAGGTCGACCGAACACGTTGATAATGGCGGTCTTGAAGTCGGACCACGTCGTAAAATCGGATGCGTGGTTGTTGTACCACAGGCCCGCCACACCCGCGACGTAGAAAACCAGGTTAGTCAATTTTCCGGCCTCGTCCCATTTATTGGGGACACTCACGCGCTCGTAAATGGCGAGCCAGTCCTCCACGTCGGTACCATCGGCGCCAGTGAAGACTGGAGGGTCACGAATACGAGGGACACCGGGACATGTCGGTGCGGGCGGGGTCGTTTGCTGGGAGGCGTCTTGAGGCATGGTAGGCGTCAGGGTACGGGATCGAAGAGCCAGGGGCATCGAACGGGGGCCGAAGTTGTTGTGAAGGCTCAGCACCTCCACCAAATTATAAAGAGGTTTTTTAGCGGCGACGATACTCAACAGCAACAGTCAAGGCGGGGCCGACTCTCAGCGCGAGTTGCGTTCTCTTCGAAAAGAGCCGAAGAGGGCGACCCACTAGAAGGTGTTCGAGAGGACGACCCATTACCAAGTTCGATCGCTTCGCTACACAAGGTTAAATATTTTACGATGAAAGCTTTGGATTCCTGATCAAACGCGAAAATGCACTGTCGGCGACCCTAGTCGGCAGCGTCAACACGAGTGATCCAAAAAATCCTCACACGATGACGTAACCTTATGACGTCCTCATGACATCACAGACTGCCAAAATTTGTGACGTCATAACGTCACGTCACTTGACTACGTTGACATCGTTGGTTTGCATTGCCTCGGTGATCGGTGCGTCGATCACGGAGGCAATGCAAAACCAGCTGATGTACAGAAAGCTTGCAATGCCTCCGATCCTGGAGCCAGTGCAAAACCACGTTACGTCCAAAAGGCATTCGGGAGGGGGCAGGGAAGGAACAATACATCGACTGAACAAAAAGAAGAAGATGGATTTCGCCTTCGAGTATTTTAGGCACATGCATAAGGACCCTTCGAGTCTTTTTAGTACGCTGTGACCGCATCACGCCCTATCAGGAGTCGGCCGTTGAGAGTGAATTACAATATTTTATAGCAAATACATCTTACTGCGATTTTCGATGCGAAACCTTTGTATTTATCTACGTTAGTATGATTTACACTGATCCTGTTCAGCATGCTTTCAAACGGCCGGGAACGAGTCGCGAAACCTTGATTTATTAACGTAGGGATTAAAATATGCTGCAAAAATAACGAAAAGACAACTCCGCACAATCTACAATATATTTCATATCACCGTAGTGCATCCCCTTTTGATACGTGCTCTTAACGTTTTATCTCTTGTTTAAACTTCGACTACTTACGACACGCATACACGGTAGCTGCTGAAAACTTGGATTTAATCAAAAGTTGTTTCCTGTAACGACCATATATTTGATTTGAATGACATATATCACACGTCGCTTGTCACGCGTTTGAAACTCCGAACAAAGGAAATGAATCGAAGGAGCAGGCTTGGCAACCGAATACGTGCAGCACGCGGTATACGTATATTGCGCTTTAACGCAAACACGGTAGCCGAAGCCCGAACGCTGAAATTAGTGATTGAAGACGGGCCGGAAAGTCATTTTGAGTGCGCCACGGCCATAGAACAGTCGCGAAAAGAAATCGTCGCCATACATGCAGATGTACACATTGATGGCTAGCAGACGACACCAGGAGCAATCGACACTGAACGTGCTCCTGACGGCAGCTCCGCTCGATTTCGCTGGGCATTTTGCTTGAACATTCAGTACAAATTGGTTTATGAACTTGCCCATTCATGTTTCAATAACTCAAGTAGGAGAGACTGGCCGGAAGCGTCGAGTAGCCTTTACGCAGCGGGCGCGCGCGCGAAGAGCGGCACCCGAGTCCCCTCTCTGATGTCACACGCGAGACGGCGCCACTCAAAGATCTCGAGGCCAATAACACACTGGCAAACGCCAGTCAGAGGCGCTATCAAGCGGCTCCAGCGCAGTGTCAGACGGCGACTGCACAGAGAAGTCGAATAGCTGCGCGCGCGCCGGCGCCAATACGTCTGCCAAGGCTACGACGTCACTCCTCTGGAAAGCGCAGACCGGCGGCGGCGAGTCGCGCGCGGGGGCGGCGGAGTGCGCGGGAGGTGCCGGCTCCGGTGCGTGACATCACTGATTCTCGCGCATGCGCAGCACAGCTCTTGAGGATCCACACGAAACTGGCTCTGCTAGGCCAGTGTAGCTATTGCTACAAAATAGCACGCAGCATGGCGAGGTGGAGAGGAGGAGAGCGGCACGGCGAGGGCCGAGGGGGGAAGGGCATGGCGCGGCGGCACCAACGCCACCAAGACAAGAGAACTCCAGCGGTGCTATCGCGGAACGGATTCTATTCCTTTTTCTATGTTTTTCGCCGCCATTAGTCTTCTCAGATTGGTCGAACCGAGGCCGTGTTGTTTTTCACTCAAGCAGCCATAAAAAAGCGTGACTTGAAAATGACGTTTACACACGCATTATACTGAAAGGGAAGGCAAAGTATTTAGAATTGCCAGAGAGTGGGTCGTTTTAAAATGCTTCGAAAATGGCGGCTCCGCTCAATGCCGTACCCAGGAATTTTTTTTTCGGGGGTTGTTTGTGTGTAGAACGGCTAACTTTGGCAACTGGTGGTCGCTATGAAGGTGTGCAAGTATTTTAGTATCCCCGAAAAGTTAAAGCATGGAAATATATGGACCATCTCCTCGAAGGGAACCCTGATGGGATGCGAAGCAGCAGCGGTGCGCACGGCGTTGACCCGGTTGAAACGGGCGTCGACGCGGGTGCTGGAAGAACGGTTTGAAGCGAAACTCGGTGTAGCGTTTACTCGAGTAAACGTTTGTTTGAAGCGCAAAGACACGGGAGGCGGGTTGGGTTTCGTGTAAGTTTCATTAAAGCGTTTGGCAAGACTTTGTAGTCGTTGTTTCTTCAGAGTCGAGACACGGGCGCTGGACCGTAGCAGGCGCGCGTTTCGCCTTGACTACCACGGGTGAAGCGAGAGAGAAGTGACACGTTCAGAGGTGTTGCGAGCGGGCGGAGCAGCCGGCAGCTGCGGGCTCTACGGCGAGAATGCTGCGGGTGAGGGAGAGAGTGACGTCAGCGCGCACCTGTGAGGGAAGCGTGCGAGGGGAGCGTGACGTCAGCGCAAAGCTGTGGCGTGACCTACTTGGCAACACTCCAACACCTACGGCGAGGGGAACGCGTGGCGGCGCATTCGTACGGATGCACGTAACGTACGGCGTTACACACGTGAGTCAAAGAGCTGCTTCGCATCTAAAATTTCGGGGGTGTCAGAATCCCCTCAGCCCCCTTTACTTACGGCCCTGGCTTCGCTAATCGGCACGGCGGTTGCTCTATGCGACGCCGGCGAAAACAACGCGAGCCCGACGATGCGTTGACATGACGGATGATTAATTTCGGCGGCATTTTCGACTCTCGAAGGAGACTGTGGGATGGCTGTGTGGTGAACTGGCCGAGAAACTGGAAGTGGTGGTTGCGATGCGGCTCTAAGTGGAACGAAAGCTGTCGTGTGCGCTGCCTTTCTTTGCGACTGGGAGCTTTCAAGGTTCCGTTGGGAGCGAGGAGACGATTAACATGGCGCAGTCGAGTGTGAGCGATTGCATCAAACGCGTCGCCCAAGCAACAGTGAAAGTGGGTGCGCGAAATTGGTGGGTGCGCTTCCCGACGACGACCGAAGAAAAGGCGGCCGTGAAAGAAGGCTTCCCTCGGCACGGCGCCATTCCCGGAGTGATCGGCTGCATCGACGGCACCCTCATCGGCATCAAGGCGCCCAAGGGACCCTGCAAGGCTTCTTTCATGGGCAGGAAGCACTTTTACGCCCTCAACGTCATGGTCGGGAGTAAACCTCTGACTAATTTTCCTTTCGTTTTACTGCGCCCGCGCCGGATTCTTCAGTGACCGTCATGTTGTGTTTCCTGGCTAACAATGGGTTTTCGCCGCGCACGCTTTCCCAGATCTGCGATGCGGGTCCCGGCCATCGACCCTATGCGGCCGGGGTCAGACCACGACTCGCTCATCTGGCAAACGACCTGGCTGCGCCGATGGTTCCGGGCGGGGCGCATTGCAGAGCCAGGCGAATATATGCTTGGTAAGATATAAAACATTTTTCTCGCTGATGAAATTGTGTTTACTAAATCTGAGACCCCCCAGAATACTTGCCAGAAGGTAAAAAAAAAATAGTAGTGCAATCACTGTGTGACTTCTTTTTAGAAGGATGTGGCCCAAGTGGTCAAAACAAATGAATAGCTGACTGCACTAAGGGTCTCGTCAGCTGATGCAGCAGTTATGCAACATTATGTCCTCTGATGTTTACTGCACATTGTGCTACATGGGTATACGCAGCATAGTACACTATTTCCATTTATGCGCAGGTGACAGTGGCTACCCGTTGAAGCCGGGGCTCCTTTTCCCGCTCTCTGGCCATCCGCTACATTGCGCCGTATTTTCTACATTGCGACTGTCTGGCGAGAAAAATTTCAGATTGGCTCCACTCACTGGCGACTTGTGAACTTTGGCCTGTTTAGTAGCCATTTTTCATATTATTTTTATACGAAATAGACTGTTTCCAGGCTTTTCTGTCGTGCCAGCGGATGCGTGCACGTCCTCCTATCACCATCAGGCTGGTGCGCATCGAGGCACCCCTGCGCAAGGCGTGGCGCACATGCAAATGTGGAGCGGCGAAGCAGTGCGTGAATGTTGACTGACGCGTGACTAGCACGCTGCACACGGTGGCCGCCATCTATGACGTTTCTACGCGCAAGTTTCCATTTCTGATACGCAACGCGTGTTCTAACGAGTGAACTTGACAAAAACAGAGGTCCTCAACAAAATAAACGTGGGCTGTCCATCTTCAATGACATTTTACTATGTACAACTGCACTCGTATTAGGCAAACACAACGAATCAAGTTCGGTCTGTGGCCTCAAGGAAAAACTACTTCAACGTTTAATGTTCCCTGGAATCTTTCAAGGTTACTCTCTATCTATTGTGAACTCTCTATTTCACATAATGTATATGTAGGCGCACTCGATTTACTATAATTTATTTATTTGCAACCTATCTTGGGCCTCAAGACCAAGCAAAAGGGAAAAAATTGGCCGCGTATCTGCGTGCTTCGCTGCAAATGTCGTGTAAAGACGATAGAAGAGGCGCTGCGTGAGATATGAACGCCATCTGGCAATACGTCGGGAAACGTGAATGCTGTGTTGCGGGCTGGTAGTCCCGGCGCAGCAGCAGGCAAGACCGGCGGTGACCAACGCGACCAACGGAGGGCAGCCGCCCTGCCTAGTCACCTAAGAGGAGGGGGATGAAGTCTGTCCGATGCATCGACTTAATAAGGAGGGGGGGGGGGCGCTGCGATAAACCTTCGCTCGCCTTCCCCCCCCCCCTCCCTGTAGGGGAACACTGCGCAGGCCTATGCCGATTTTACTACTTCTTTTTGCCTTATTGTTTCTTTTCGAGTTTAGCGCTGTCAAGTCCCTTTTTTTCGCCCCAAGACGGTATACTTGAAAAAAAAAAAAGGTATATGAAATGAAGATACTGGACACCGATCCATTCCTTGAAGAAGAAGAAGTAATCCGAAACGGCACGGTATAAAACGAGCTCAGAAGAAGAGCTGTAGCACTTTTCAAAGCCTTCAATAGATGCCGATAACAAGAAAACGCTGCCGACTGTGCAGAATAGTGCACCTTTTGCTAGGAAGGCACACTTGCTCTTCAGGTCTAGTCATCGCCATTGCGCGCATGCGACGGAGGACGGCACCGACGAAAGCACAAGGATGCCATTTATTTTATCGCAATATATTGCTATACCGTACATTCTAATCGTTTTAGATTCTTTTGACAAGCTAATTCCGGCCCAAATGAAATGTTGCATTCTATCAGAGTCAAATACGAAGTTTACAAGTTAATACCGACGATAGTGGGCTATATAGAATTTAGCCGCAATATAGATTTGAGGTATTTAGGGGACAGAAGAGCACTAGCAAAAAATTGTTTGAGCAGGCCCGACGATATTGGCAGTAGCGAAAACGTGTGTTTTTCTCAGTTTCAGTTAAAGTGCATTTGGCTCTTTTAGAAACAAAAAACATGCCTGATCCCTCCGTCATAGGAATCGGTACAACACGAAAGTGAAACGTGTCTACACAGAAGTAGTGCTTATCGTGTAGTGATATATGAGAGCTTGTACAATGTCTATTCGTGTTTGGCAGCTATAGCACCGATTGACGTGGATGCACCCATGTTGACGCCTAGTTCGTAGAGCTTTTTAGCTTGAACCGCAAATGCGTGCGTCCCGCAGGCCTGTCTCGCTCCACCAAGGCACGACATTCGCCCTTCGAAATTTTGCCCTTTCTGCAACGCGTATTGCAGCAGTTTTGTTAGTCGGTGCTCTCGAAATCGAAGTAGTCGGCGGCGGAGATATCCCGTTGGTACATGTGGAAGATGCACTACTCAGATGAGCCGGCGCACGTTAACACGATGCGAAAGGCAAAGAACGTAACTGCATCTACGGTGCCTCGGCGATGCCAGCGCGGCGAGTATCCCTCACTGGTATCGAGACGCTTTAACCATGACCTCCGATATTCACGACATTCTTTCGTGTAGCACGCAATGCATCAGTCAGAATTCCCATACCCATCTCATATTCATTACGGGTATATCCCAATGAATGCTAAAGCTTAGAAAATTCTTGAACGCTATAGATTATACACAGTGTTTCAATTGCTAAGCTTCAGCAATGCAATATTTAATGCGGATAGTATTTATCATTGCAGGCTTTTAGACTTCAAAGCATCTCTTTGTAGTTAAGCAAGCATACGAATGGCTTTATGCCACTCGAGATTCTCCAAGTAGTTATAACAGAACATACAGTTATAATTGCTCATTGTCCGAAGCCGCGCTGTCGCTTAATTGAGGCGTCACTCTGGTATGCCCCCATTTATTTATACAGACAGACCACTTTAAGAGTTTATGTCACATAGTTAGTCCTCAGGAATAACCTGCCTTTCCTGCAAGAAGCAAGCCTTGGAATATACCCTTTCGCGGCGACGCCTCGCAATGCTCTCGCCGTAAACAGGTAGTGCCTGTAAACAATTATGTACATTGTTTTAACCGCGAAGCAGTTAAGAGTGGCCGTAACTTGTGCGGCCTATACGGGTATGTTCCCTGCTGCCTACGCGAAAACTATCATAGCATAAATGTGTATGTACCACAGAAATTGGGTAAATGCCAATAGTCAGCACTAGTCCACTAAAAATGAAGAAGAACAGTTGGAGGACGCTTGAGCTTCGCCTTCAAGAGTAGAGCGCGATATCGTAATCTGGCCCCGTGCGCATCGCCTTTTCAATAGCTAGCCTAGCTTCGGTTCCCGGTGCATGCCTCAACCGTGCCGTAAGGAAACGAACGTATGTGCGCATAACGTTGGCCGTGTTGAAATATCCTGGAATGCCTACTGTAAGTGCACGTGTGAAGTGCCAACTATATACCATAATTCTTTCCTTTGCGAATCAGGGAAGGGCCCACTACACGTCCGTAAGGCAGCACGCGAACCTACGCAGCTGTTCATTTTGTTGATGTTTTTGCTGATGATGATGGTTAAATATGTCTGAGCGCTTTGTAATGTGTGGGCCTTCAAAAAAAATTGCAGTGGCTTAGCTCGGCTATGCCAGGATATACGTAGCGTTTGCCGAAGGTTCAGCTGACTATTCTTAGCTTTCCAGATTGTCTAGGATTATTAGCCTTCTTCTGTTCATTCTTCGCACGCTGAACCGCTAATCGCCAGGCAACTACTTCGGGATACGATGAGATAAGCTTCTCGGCTCTTCTGCGCCGTCGAGCACCATTTGCGCTCTCCTTCTCCATGGCGTTACCCACCTGCAAACGCCAGTCAGAGGCGCTATCAAGTGGCACAGTGTCAGACGGCGACTGCACAGCGAAGGCGAATAGCTGTGCGCGCGCTGGCGCCACTGTGTCTACGGATATGCGAGTATCATCATCATGAAAGGGTGTGCGCCACATATATTCGGTAAATCGCACTACTCACCAGTGGTCCGCTAAAAATGAAGAAGAAAGCTATGCTCATCAAAGGGTATGCAGAAAGAAGCGAAGCCAACGAGTGAACTCGACAAGCTGCCGGCCCACTCTACCGACACCTAATGCTGCAACCTAGTTCTGCCAAGCTACAACTAGAATAAGCAGCCCCGTTAAGCAAACTAGAAACAACCTAAAACTGCAGAAGTTTTTTCAGCTTGAAAATTGTCGACGTACCCAGTACGCGCCCATAAGGAACCACGAGCACCTGCTCAGGTGCACTGAGGCAAGCATTGACAGGTATGGTGCAATTGGCTTCCAGAATAGAGTAGGAATGCCTGTCGCTTTCTGGAACTGGTAACTCTTCCTCTGAAACGCGGGCTAGACATGCCGAAATTCTCTCCTGCGCAACGCCGCGATGAGCACCAGCGCATGCGCGTCTCCTCCCCCTCTCTCTCTCCTCTCCTATGCTGCCCCCCTCTCGCACGCCTGCCGAGCTGGCCGAGCTCGTTGCCCGCTCGCCCTGTGAGAATTAACAGCCAGGCTAGAGGGAAGACAAGACGCGCGTAGCGTTCCTCTTCGCGCTCCACGACGCGAGGTCGGTAGCATGCCCAAAGAACGCCAACGGAACGCGATCGTGCAAGTGCTCCGGCTTCGCATCGCCTCATGTTCCTCTTTAGCGGGAAATGGTGTATTTTTTCTTTCTCTTTTCTCTTTCTTTCTTGCTCTCCCCGTGGCATATATACTGTTGGACTCCTTCATTCTTAGTGGACCAGTGGTGAGTAGGGGGTCTTGTCCTATTTCTGAGGCACATAGCCGCTGGGAACTTGCGGACGACGCCCCCAAGGGATCAACGTCGACCTTAAGCAGCTCCTCTGTCAAAACTAGTAGGACGCTTGCGCTTCGCCATCATGATTAGAACGCGACAGCTTAATATGGCACCGTGCGCATCAATCCAACCATGCCGCAAGGAAACGGCCAAAGTCCGTTTGGCCGTTTCAAACTATCCTGGAATGTCTAGTGGATGTACTGTACAGTTGCTAAGTACTCACTACGCCATTGGGCGGCGTTGCGCAGGAGAGAATTTCGGCATGTCTAGACCGCGTTTCAGAGGAAGAGTGGAAAGGGGGAGGGGAGAGGGAAAAGTGGAGAGGGGTAAGGGAAGGGAAGTGGAGAGTGAAAGTGGATAGGGGAGGGGAGAGGGTGAGTGGAGAGGGTATGCGCATGCGGTGGTCACGCCGCACACCACCACCACCACCACCGGATTGAACTGCGCCATAAGATACTTCGCATCTAAAAAAGAAAGGCTTTGTGGAAGACATTTGTTCGGGACTCTGGAGAGCCGGAAGAAAATATGTGCCACCTTGTTTGTACCGATGCCGACCATGGGTAGCATGTCGATGCCACCATCTCCACTGTTTAACCAGCCTTCGAGACGTTAAGTGGGGGAAGCTGCTTTTTTTGGATCCTGCTATGACACTTGCGATGACAGCGCCACAACATATTATTATTATAAATTATCGAGTCATTGATCTGAATGATCAGAATGCACGTTTTTAGGATGGGGTGTGTTTATTTAAGAATGAATATTAGAAAGAAGAATATTAGAAAATTAATTCCTGCATTGCAAAATGATGCACTCACATAGAATCGCTCAATAGAAGAACTGCCATGAAAATTCGATGATAGTTTAGTCTAAAGTAATAATTTATTTATTTATTTATTTATTTATTTATTTATTTATTTATTTATTTATCTAATTATTTATCGAAACAAGAACGTTACTGGGGTCCTGCTGGACGCTCATCTAGCGTGCAGCGGGCGACTCCCACGCCGGGACCGCCAGGCCAAGCCTGTCGGCCGCTTCGCGGGCCTGCTAGACAGCCCAGAGCCGGTCGGCCAGGAGCGGGCAGCGGATAGCCGCCCGCTACCTGGCCAAGGAAGAAACGCGGCGGAGCAGTCAGCCTGAATATGGTGGCTAGAGGGGGAAGTGTGACGGGCGCTGCATCCCCGCCGTGGGAGAGGGATGCGCGGAACGCAATGAAAGTTCTGGCCGCCGCAAGGGGCGCTGTTGTAGTAGTAGGTGCTCGCCGCGCTTGCTTAGGCTCGTTCGTTCTCTCTGTGCTGTGCCGTCACCTTGTTCGGATGCCTCGCCTTCGCTGTCGTTGTTTGTTTACCCACGTGTTCTGCGAACCATGCCGTCAAATCGTGCAAGTACATATGCTTCGTCCCTGGCTGTAAAGGCGGGTGTAGATCGTGCTCGGAGGAGCTTTCGGTCTTTAAAGCCCCGTAGGATCTCTCGAGGCGAGAGCAATGAGCTCGAAATATTAAGCGGACTGACAAAGAGCTGACGAGGGACAGCGTTGTTTGCGAGCGGCACTTCAACGTGAGTTTCATCGAAAGGATATACCAACACATTATAAACGGTGATGCATGTTGTTGAGATAGCCCGCGTTTGTCAGAAGACGCTGTGCCAACGGTGTTCCCGGACGCACCGAAGTACTTTACCAAAAAAAAAAAAAAATAAAAGCAGACAGGAGTGTCCAAAGGGAGCGCCAAAACCACTTGAAGTTGAGGAGGGTCAAGTAATTTGACCTCTTGACGTGATGGGGAAGTATGTGATAACAAATGTATGGGATGACAAATGTGTGATAAGTATGCATGCTTTACCATTTCCCTTGCGTGTATTTAGTATGCATGTAAAGCCGCAAGTTAACAGAAATCATTAGTCCTTGTACAGATAGAACTATCGCTAAAATAATAAGATAAAATGTTCAGTATCAAAGAGACTCCAGCTGCAGCATTCCGATCCCCACTTCAAATTTCTCAAGGAAAGGAGCCGGAAAATGTAAATGCTTTGAACATTTCGCGCTCAAGAGAACCCCCTACAATGCAGAGGAAATGAAGGGGGAAGGTGGGTGCCGACTAAGAGAGAAAAAAACCGCACTGCACTGCAGCCAATATACACGCTATGAACGATTGTAAACAGTTTACATTTCACCAAGAGGAAAAAACACTTTAAAGTCAGCTGAGCTATGCAGCCGAGCAAGTGGTTTAGTTCAACTGAAGCAGCCTATAAATATGGTAAAAGCAGTGCAAAAGGAACACGATAATAGCAACGACACAAGACCAGCGCTGAACAGTTCAGCGCCTGTCCTGTGTCGTTCTTCTTCTCGCGTTGCCGTCTTTTTGCGCTGCTTTTACCATGAAAATCAACCAACTAGCCCAGTTTTTGCACACTGTTGCAGATTAAACATGCCAAAGCAAACCGATCGATATTAAGAAACATTTAAATATGAAAACCTGGAGGCACGCCAGTTCGGCCTGATTTAAAAGCATTCTTGGTTTTCTTTTTTTTTCCCCTCTTGCTTAACATCGATATGAACCTCAACACATGCTTCTTAGCGAAACAAACACGTAGTGCCTTTAACAGCACGGGCGCGAGGTATAAGCGATTATTAGAAACAAGTGAAACGAACGTCTAGCGGCCATACGCAAAGCAGGCAAATGCCGCCGCAAGCACCTACGGCGCAGGTAGCGCCACCTGGTGTGACCGCCATCTTTCATTGGGAATTCGTACAGCCCTCCGCTCTCGCCCGTCACACTTCCCCCCTAGCTACCATAGCCTGAATAATGCTTGTCAGTAGTTGAGAAAAGGTAGTCTGCATGACCAAGCTCACAGGTAACACAATACCCGCGGACACTTTCTCTTCACACTCATCTTTCGCGATTCGTCATCACCTTGCAAATGCATTAAACGCTCTAATGCAGCAGTCAAAGCGAACATTTGCAATAGGCTACCTAAACGCATATATGATAGAAGCCTCAGTCTAAATATTCATCTGCGCACACTTGGGGTAATGCGGTGCTGATGATACCAGTATTCGCCGCGAGATCGGGCTAGAGGTGGCAGCAGCGTCGCCGCGCTAGTGTGGATAGGCGGTTGTCGGCGCGTATACAAACGCACACAACAGCGCTTCGTTGTGAGCGATTGGACCCGATTTCCGGCAAACAAATTGCGGTGACTGCAGCTTTCTGGTAATATGTGCGCTCTTCATTTCCGAATTACTGCACGAAGCGCGCCGAACGTTACTATTACTTGTGAGAGAAGCGCATTCTGCCAACGAACGGGGTCGCTCGCCTTCGGCAACAGTCGACGTTTTCGCAATGGATGACGTTTTCTTGTTTTATTTGTACATCTTCAACTTGTGTTCTATCTACTACGCACTGCTGTAAAGGGACCTAATTAAGTATTTACTTCTTGTTGATCTGGATACCCCGCAACAAAAAAGAAAGCCCGTATTCCTGCACGATGATTTCAAATAGCACTTTGTACACTACGTGTTCAAATATTCATCCGCATTTCTTATTCAGTTCTCCAATGTAGGACGGTTGATAGGTTTACTGAGGAACGCTATGTGGTTGACAGCGCTTTAGCGCTACAGAAGCGTTTAACACACACATGCTTGTTTTCATTCTAGTAACAATACACAAAGGTAACTGTACAGCACGGAACTATCTTCGATTGATTACTTGCACGACAGTGATGGAACAAAGGCCCGGTTATTTCACAGGACCAAAGTACGTGTTTTCACACGGATAAAGTCCGTTGCTTTCCGTCAGTCTATTACAACGCAACACAAACGCTCAAGATAATGTAAAGAAAAAGAGATCCGGCTTCGCGTCAAATTATTACGACATAAATGTGAAGTCTTTAACGCGTACCTTAATCTAAATACACGGGTGTCTTTGTATAAATTTCGCCACAAGTTAAAATTGCGCTAGGCAACTCAGTTTTGCGGTTTCCGTGTCATTCTATTTTCTGTTATTTTTAGGGAACAATTTAAGTACCGAAGTGTCGGACGTGACTTGACAGAAATATTTCTGTGCTGTGGGACCAGGACTATACACAACTCAAGCTCGTCGCGTAACCTATGAACGACAGTCCCGAAGTTATACATCTAACCACAACGCGGAAGTGCATGAGAGCCTTTTTTTTTACCACCGAGCCTATAAAAGGCTATATTCACATGAGATTTAATGCTTTAGGACAACGCGAAGTGCACTTTGCAATGCGCTGGAACCATAGGTCGGCAAAAAATGTGGAGCTCACTCAGACTCACTCACGAAATATATCGTACCGTCAGGGCTCACTCGGACTCAGACTCACCAAACTTTTCCTCATCTGGACTCACTCGGACTCAGACTCACTATAATTTTTCTCAACCGGACTCACTTGGACTCACACTCACCAAAATTTTATTCACTCGAACTCACTCAGACTCAGACTCACGGCTCGATCTGAGTCTGAGTGAGTCTGAATGAGTCGACTCGTGAGTCCATTAGCATTTAATTATCCTTTTTCTACCATAATGTCAATGCTCTTTAACGCCAATATCTCGCATAATCCGTGCGCTACTTAGCACCTTTTGATCTCGTACTTTCAAATACGAGTTATCTGAGTTTGCAGTTCAATAAATACCTTTTTATTGAAAGTCATGACTCACACGAGATCAGGGGCGGATCCAGGCGCTTGCTTTGGGGGGGGCGGTTGGTTGTTGGGGGGGGGGGGGGAGAGGGGCGTTGCCCAACTTTAAAACTTCACGTTAGTAACCAAATGCTCATTATTTTTGTTCTCAGTTGCATTGCTCAGTGCCATTTCATTATCTAAAATTTCGCATATTTCCGCTAAACATTGGGGAACACGTATCAGTGTTGTTGGTAAGAGGAGGGTGAAAGAGGGAAGGGCAGGCCACCTGCTCGATAAATGAGTATTCCCACAACGGCGAGCTCTAGTATTCCTTGAACGTAGTTTCGGAGTAAGCCTCCCTTTGTTACCCCGCCCCCTCCTCCCCATTGCCTTTTTTTTCTGGCCGGTCGTGTTGCCAGAAAATGCCCTTTCTATCTCCGCAGCCTAAGGACGGTCAAACGGAGCTTTCGGAGTCGCGCTCGATTATACCCCGCGCACGTGCTCTCGGAGGCTTGCTCGGTACTTCGGCGAATATAATTCACAGCACCACTGCCTGCCTTCCTTCTTTTTTTTTTTTTTGACCAGCCGCTGAAGGTTGACTAAAGGGTAACTTGTTCTGCACGCTTTGTGGGACCACGGCCGGGCTAGACTGCACGTGCGCGCTCAAGCGCGCACGTGCAGTCTAGCCCGGCCGTGGTGGGACGAAAGATGCCAGTTTGAATGACACAGAACAGACTCCTGTCTCTGAGAAAAAGATGGGAGAATTTGAAGACCCCTCGCTTTGCTGAAGAGCTGATGGCCCTGGGAGTGGGGAGGAAACTTTAGCTCGCTTCCATAAAGGCAGCAGTTGCTTTAGCAAAATAGTTGAGGCTTGTGCTCGTCGGTGCCTATTTGAAAGATGCAGGACGCAGAAGAAATCTTTTCTAGAAAGCCTGTTTCGCTCTTAACAAAAGCGCTGGGCTGTGTGAGGGGTGCTTCCCTAGTCTCGGATTGGGATGGACACAGCGACCACCTGAAAAAATTCTACGTTCTAAAAAATGGCCTTCGGTGAGGTGAAAAGCGGGGGGGGGGGGGTTGGCTTATAGCTTTGGGGGGGGCGATCGCCCAATCGCCCCCCCCCTGGATCCGCCACTGCACGAGATATTTTTATCAGTAACTTCCCGTGAAAAAGTTTGCGAGGAGAGGTCAAGGCACCTCCTCCCCCTCTCCCTCCTCAACTCACGCCTCTGATCAAAAATATTGAACTGACGTATGATAGTAATGCTAAAGTTGAGTAGATAGGACCATAGGGCGGCAAAAAATGTGGAGCTCACTCAAACTCACTCATGCAATATATTTTGCCCTTAGGGCTCACTCGGACTCAGACTCACCAAAATTTTTCTCAACCAGACTCACTCGGACTCAGACTCACCAAATTGTTTCCCAACCGAACTCACTCGGACTCAGACTAACAAAAACTTTACTCACCCGGACTCACTCAGACTCAGACTCACATCTCGATATGAGTGTGAGTGAGTCTGAGTGAGTCGACTCGTGAGTGAGTTTGCCGACCTATGGCTGGAACCACAGAGCGGCACCTACAATGATATGACTCGCGAACGGAGGGTACGACGACCACACACAGCACTCCCGACAAGGGCACTCGCTGATCCTATTACAGTACATATACAGCCGACCAAGGCCAAATGCTGCTTTACATCGTGTTAGGCTTACCTACGAGTGATGAAAGTTGCACTAACGCACAAAACAAACCGCCTTTTGAGGTCCTGCATGACGTACGCGCACATGCAAACACAACGTGGCTAGCAGACGACGCAAGGAGCAATCCACACTAGGCGCAGTTCAGTCAGGAGTCGCCAGGTGGCGACTCCGCTCGATCTCGCGGCCAATAGGCTTCCCAAGCAACGCGTAGCGGCGCTGCTGGATGGATGGATGCTATGAGCGTCCCCTTTATAACGGGGCGGTGTCTGCCACCAGGCTTGAATAAAAAAAATAAAAAAAGCTTCCTTGTTTCATGTTGGCCTAATACCTTATCTACATTGATTAAATCTATGTTATTATAGCAAAAAAAATATAAATTCACGGTCTATCTCTCTGCCTCTTAAGGCAGAATGACCTTATTTTTCCCCCATTATTTATTTTTGTTCTTTGTCTCTACTTTTCTGCCACCAATACTCTAACCGTCTCTTACTTATTTCTATCGCGGACGTGTTCAGCTTTCCATTGTTGTCCCTAAAACCCAAGGCTTCATGTAGACTCGTGCCCACACGTATACCTGGGTGAATATCGCCACATTCAATCAGTACATGTTCCATCGTTTCCTTAGTTCCCCCGCAGCATGTACATTGTTCTTCTTCGTTACTGAATCTCGCTTTATAACTACGCGTTCTAAGGCAGCCCGACCTTGCTTCAAACAGTAAAGCGCTTCCCCTTGAATTATCATAAAACCTTTCCCTCCTTATTTCGTTTTTTCCTTTTCGGTAGTTACTCAGAGCCGGCTTCTTTTCCATCGCTGTCATCCAATAAGTCCTCTCCGCCTCTCTGACCTTCCGCTTAATGCTCCTTGTTGCCATATCGCCCGCACTGTTAGCCGTATATTTACTGGTGAGCCTCCTAGTTCTTTTTCTCCAGTG
The DNA here is from genome assembly GCF_013339695.2 of Rhipicephalus sanguineus. Lineage (NCBI taxonomy): Eukaryota > Metazoa > Arthropoda > Arachnida > Ixodida > Ixodidae > Rhipicephalus > Rhipicephalus sanguineus. Next base: position 1,924,215 of record NC_051183.1, read on the forward strand.
CGTGTCAACGCTTTTTCTATACAAATACCTGAAAATCTTCTCTGCCCATCTACTCTTCTTCATTTTCCTCAGCCTCTCTTCGAATCTCATTTTGCTCTGAGCTTCCCTTACTTCAAAGCTTGTCCATCCCATATCACCCTTTACAGCCTCATTTGTCGTCTTCCCGTGAGCGCCCACCGTCCTTTGATTTACATCCATTCCTGATTGTACCTCTGACTTCATGCACACCACTGAGTTCCCAAATGTAAGCCCCGGGACCATCACACCCTTCCACAGCCCTCGAAGCACCTCGTACCTATTGTACCCCCATAAAGCTCTGTGCTTCATAATTGCAGCATTCCTCTTTCCCTTTGCTACCGATGCTTTCTCTTGTACCTCCATATATCTATCCCCCTCATTTACCCATACTCCGAGGTACTTGTACTCGCTTACCCTCGGCATTTTTTGGCCCTGTATAAAGACCGCATGGTCTTCGTGATCATTGAATACCATCAATCCACATTTTGTTGCACTAAATCCTAGTCCTAGAGCCTCACATTCCCTTCCGCATATATCTGCCAGTCGCTGTATATCATCTTGACTGCCCGCAAATAAGACAATATCATCATCATAAAATAGACCTGGAAGCTTCTGCTCAACCATCGTGCCGACCTGTTTGTGTGACAAATTAAATCCAATGTTGCTACCTTCTAGCGCTTTTTCCATCCTCGCCATGTACAGCATGAATAACAGCGGGGACAAAGGGCATCCCTGTCTCAGCCCCTTGCTAATTTCAACGCTGTCCTTGCTACTTATTCCTTCCCATTCTATACAAACTGTATTTTCTCGGTATATTTCCCTAAAAAGCTGTATACAGTCGTCACCTATGCCCACTTCTTCCAGTATATCCCACAAAATTTCCTGATTAACGTTGTCATATGCCCCGGTAATATCTAGATAAGCTACGTATAAGGGCCTGTTTTCTATTTTCGATATTCCTGTACACTGGGTAAGAACAAACAGATTATCGTCTAACCGCCTGTCGATTCGAAATCCATTTTGAAGTTCTCCCAGAATATCATTTTGTTCTACCCACGCTTCTATTTTTAATTTTACTGCCTGCATCGCCAACCTGTATAGCACCGATGTAATGGTTAGCGGTCTATACGAGCGAATGTTATCCTTTTCTCCCCTGCCTTTATAGATTAAGTTCATTCTACTTTTTCGCCAACTGTCTGGTATTTCCCTCTCCTGTAAGCACTTTTCTACGGCTTTCAGCAGTGCTTCTTTAGTGTTATGTCCGAGTTCGTTAATGAGGCTGACGGGAACCCCATCTAAGCCCAGTGTAGTGCGCTTAGGAATTTTTCCTTCGGCTTTCTTCCAATTGAAATTCTCTAGTACTACATCTTCGTCGGTTGCACCTTTGCGTACTTTTACTCATCGGGGGAATCCCCTGGGCGACCTTTTTAAACGAATCGGCTGTTATCTTTCGGATGTAACCTAGCGCTTCATACCCTTCCAATTGATTTCCTCCTTCATCTACCATATGTTGTTGCATTGTGACAGACTTTCTACCCAGCGCTTTTAGGTGGCTCCAAAATGTCCTAGGCGCGGCCTTCTTCTTTTCGCGAATCTCTGTCATCCAGCGTTCACTTTCACCTTTAATTTTTGCCTCGACTAATTTCTGCACAATGGATTTTTGCTCTAAATACATTTCCCATATTTGGTTGACTTCGTCCTGTGGCCGCTTCTCCTTTTTTGCTTGTCTGTGCTCCCGTGATGCCTCACGTCGCTTCTCGATCGCCTCCCACATTTCTTTGTTCCACCAACTTTTTGGCTTTCTCTTTCCTTTCCAACAAATAGTTTTCTTCTCCTTTTCCATTTCTTTTGTGATTATATGTAGCAGCTCACTATACTTCCAGTCTTTACCTGGTAGTTCGTCTACTTTTTCCTCGACTCTTGCGGCTATATTTGCTCTTGACAGGCAGCGCCATCTCTGGCAGAAAAAGAGAAACTGGTGTGTAAGCAGCTCGCGTTTTCGCTTCTCTCCACCGCGTTGTCGCTCGCTTGTGCGCACGTGCAGAGCTCTCGCGGTGCACTTGCGGCGCCTCACAATCTACCGCTTGCAGTGTGGCTTCAAAAGGATCTTCAAGCTTAACTGGCACTTCCGAAAAGCGAACTTCATAAAAGGAGAAAGGCTCGTCAATCTCGCTAGCGGTGAAGAGCAGACGATCGACGACAACGACGCCCGATCCAAAGCGAAATGCATTTCCCAAGTCGCGATTACACCGTGTAGGACGTATACCTCGAGGTAAGTCTCATTCTGTCATGTTAAAGATGAATAATGGTCCACATGCACTCTTAAATAAAGCCGTACACGCTATCGATGTTCTGCGGTGTGGACTACGAATCATATGATTGTTGTTTTGATATGGCATGCTTATAGTAACAGCCGTGTACTTTCGTGAGCAAACGTTTGCGGCGTGCGAAAAAAACATTGTACGGCCGTGGTACTGTTTCCTGAGAAGGTTAGAGTCAAGTCCTTCGTGCCGCTGGAGAATCACCCGCCGATTAAGACGCGAGGCAGCTAGCTGAGCTTTAACCACTGTGAAGCAAGATGAACTGCTCGCCTCGTTTTTTCGGCTCTCGCGCCATGCTTGCAGTCTCTTTTTATGATATCTACTTGACAGGCGTATAAAACCTGCTGCGTGAACGCGGCTAGAAAATCGCACAAAGTCAGAAGGTGGTTACTTCAAGGTTGCAATTGCAAAGCATGTGTTAAGTGCCAGTTATATTTAGCGGCTTAAATATATATCACCCTAATAAAGTGACAAAAACAAAGCAAACCTGCAGAACGATGTCAAAGCTTGCTGAAAATGCACAGACGTCCGTTCCGGCGTGATAAAGCAGCCTTCCCGACGCGTGAAATGCAGGCGCCGAACTTCTGACAATGTGCCGAGTTCAGTTGAATTCAACCAACCGCGCAATGCTAACGGTATAACGCGAATGTGAACGTTCAACAACGACGGGTAGGTCTCCACGAACACGGGGAGTCAAAACACAAAGTTGCTTCACCTACAACCGTAACTGGACTTTCACAATGCGAGAAGACAGCGAGTAATCATTACTGTAGTCGCTGCGTGCATGCGCCGCGTTACTTACCGATTCAGGTAGTCGAAACGAACGAAAGCGATGAACTCAGACAGCCAAAATAGAAGGCGAGACAGCGCTGACAGCTATCCACGCTTGCCGCCTTTATTTCTCGTGCGACACGCCCGGGAACCGATACAGTTTCACACGTGAATCATGTGCCTTCGTGTTGTCTGCACTGTTGTGGCAGGCCACTAAACCGCAATACTTCGGACCTCGCTTGCGCTTCCGCGGGGTCGCTTGCCATAGCGGAAATGCGCAGCTTCGCACAGCAAGCCTCTCGGTTCAACGTGCCGAGCTGACGGCCCCCCAGTTACCCGCACCAAGGACCCGCACCGCCAGAAGAACGCGTGCGCACGTGCTTTTCGACAGAGCCGCAGCGCGGCCAGCGTGGCGCTGTCGTCGCGCCGCAAACTTGAGCTTAGGTTCCCTATACGAAGGGCCAACTTAGAGTAAACTTGTTCGGGCAGAAGGCGGAAACCTAAAACAACGGAATACCTTAAAAAATGAAGAATGACGAAGGTATAAAGTTCGAAGGGTACTAAGGGTCGATACTGTTCATTATTTACTTAACTATGTATAGTTGGAACTTCAACGCTGCACTGCCACTCGTTAATAGGTGTGCACGTGCAGCGAAGCCTGGATGAAGAAGAAGAAATCCCTTCAGGCGTCGCCGCCATTCTGAAAAAACGGGTTCCTCACTCGTCTCCCAGCCAATCCCTCGAGGCGCGCCATTCCCGAAGAAGGAACAACAAACCAAGAGAATTAGGCCGTGAGGGACGACGTGCGGTGAGGTAACCTCGGAAACACTGCACCCCCTGCCCCGTCGAAGGCCATCATGGTGTCGGAGATCGTGACCTCTGCCACCGTCGCTCTTTTCGCACTATCGCTCGCCGTGCTGTATTTTGCCGAGCCCGCCGACGACGCAGTGGCCGCCGAGGTGCTCCTCGGAGACGGGCGAGAGGAGGAGGGCTGGCTGCCTCCGATATTCGTCCACTTCAGCGGAACGTCGGAGCCTTCGCTACAGACGATGGAGGGGGCCATCTTGGAAACGAAGCGGATGCGCGTACACGGAGTCGTGCTCTTTCTGGACATCCCGGCCGCTCTCGACTGGTTCGTACCTCTTGACAAGGTGCCGCGGGGGCTCGAAGAGTTTCACGAGAACCTACAACACGGCGTCAGGTACATGCTGCACATCGAAAAGCACGGCACCTACGCGGCGAACCGCCTGGCCTCTCTGTTCCGAAGGTGGCCAGACATGTCTGGACGAATCCTGGTGGTGTCTTGCAGCCCGATGTTTCTCTTCGCTCTGGGAGGCAACAACAAGAACATCGTGAAGGCACTGGCCTGGCGACCTTGTTCCGTGGCCTACGAGGACGCGAAGTGCACCGTGCGACGCAACGAGAAGCTCGTCTGGCACCTGGTGGCGTTGGCCGCCGACTGGCTCTACGCGTGGTGCTTTGAATGGGGCCTGCTGACTCGCGTCTCCATGGCTTCGGCCGTGGTGGTCGACGCGAGTCTGGTCAGCAGCCGTTTCGTGCGCCGTTGGAGCGACCGGGGTCTGCGTGTCCTGGCGCTGGCGTCGGACGACCCGGGCGAGCAAGAACACCTGCGTAGAGTGCTCCGGGTGCCCATTGTTGCCCGCTACAGTAGTTTGCCAGGACGTGAATAATGCTCAATTTAATCAGCGGCCTCCTTGTTTCGTTGATGCTCGCTACCAAGTTGAAAGAAGGATAGGTCGGCAGTTAGGGGCGCGAGCAAATAAATTTCCCGTTTACACTCGCCTACATTTGTTTCTCTTTGTAAAGGGAGGGTCAATGAATAGGATGCAGACATAGGCGCCCACAGAGTACTGCAATAGGTGGGGTGGGGAGGGGGGGGGGCAAGTTTCACCGCAGTCTTGGGTGGTTCGCCGCAGTCTCAGGCTTATAAGAGGATCGCGGTTGGGGCAGGCAAAATCACAGAGGTTAATTTTGATAAAACGTTCACTGATGTAAAATATTCATGGCTTTGCGTCGTGTTAGGATGCAATTTACGTATCACACATTCCCCACCCATCGTAAATGCGGCTCATACTCACTACGGGGATATGCCAATAAATGTTAAAGCTTAAATATTCCTTGACCGATATAGCTTACATAATGTTTAAATTACCAAGTGGCAGCAACACACACATTATTTTAAGCAGATACTATTACAACGGAGGTGTTAGAAACTCGCTATGTTTCTCATGATGATGAACGAACTCTATTCGGTCCTGGAGAACCCCGATCAGACAACCACCGAAGGGGGATCCGCCGCAGTTGCTGGCCGCGCTCACGCCGGTACTGGAAGACCGTGGCCCTCCGCCCGTTCGCAGGCCTCCTGGACTGCCGACAGCAGGACTGAGAGCTCGCGGCTTTTAAGAGCCCTCTCCCAGTCCTCTTCTGTGCTGAACTTTGCGCTAAGTAACGCCAGGCACTGCCAGAGCATATGAGCGAGTGTGTAATTATCCGCCCCACAGCTAAGCCATCCAGATTTATGCCTTCAGCAAAGTGACTAAACGTGCTGCGAGACTGGGAAAAACCTGCCTGCAGCATCCGGAGAGCCGACGACTGTGGCCTAGTAAGCTTGGAATGCGGGAGGGGGTATGCCTTGACAGTTGATAGTGCGACGTAACTTCGTTGAAGGTGCCAAGTAGATCCCTGAAGATCTCCGTGAACTCGCCTCCGGACCCGCCCGGATCGCCGCGGCACGTGATTTCTCGCGCACGGTTATGGGCAAGTTCGTCGACGTTGGGAACTGCTGGATGAACACCTGAGCCCATGTGGGCCGGGAACCAGGTAATTGTGTGAAAGCCTCCTACACCCCTCGAACTGAGAATAGCGGCAGCCTCTCTTGAGACTACACCCGAAGCGAAGGCCCGGAGGGCAGCCCTAGAGTCGGTGAATATCTCAGGACGCGAAGGGTCATTCATCGCTAGAGCAATCGCTACCTGCTCTGCTACGGAGGCAGACACCTTCCTGACGGAAGCTGAGTTGAGTACGCGACCGCGACGATCAGCAACAACGGCCGCAAAGCTGTCCGAGCGGCCATACTGCGCCGCATCGACGAAAGCCACCTTTCCCGGGGATTTAGCTACGAAGTCAAGCAGAGACTTGGCCCGTGCCCTTCGCCGGCCAACATTGTACCGCGGATGTACATTACGCGGGAAGGGTTCCACCTCGTATGTACCCCTCATTGTTTGTGATAAAATATCTTCTCTTCCGCACCGCCCGTATTATGACATCCAAGCGACTGTAGGAGACGCTGCCCAGCCTTGGTGGAGGAGAGCCGCGCCACCTGAGCTAGTTGCTGTGCCTCAGTCACCTCCGAGAGGGTGTTGTGCATGCCCAGGTTTATAACCCTGTTCGTGCCGGTACTCATGGGGAGTCCTAGCACCCTTTTAATACTTTTCCGCATTAAAGTGTCGAGTTTATCCTCCTCGCGTATGGACCAATTTCGAGATGATGCGACATAATTAATATGGCTCATGAGGAACGCGTGGTAGAGATTTCGTGTGCAGCTTTCGCCCGGCTAAAAACAGCATCATGCAGAATAGCGAGGTGGAGAGGAGGACAGCGGCGCGGCGAGGGACGAGGGGGAAGAAGAATGGCGCGTAGGTCTGTAGATAAAACAAGCTTTTTTTATCTACGGACCTTAATGGCGCGGCGGCACCAAGGCCAACAGGACAAGAGAATGCCAGAGCGCTCCGCCTCACAACGTCACGCGGAGAAGGCCATCGAGAGCGGCAGTGAGGCTCGTACCATCGCCGCGCAAGGAGCGTTAGCGCAACGCACCCCTCTGTGGCGGCGCTCCAACGCTGCACTTGCATTCCAGCGCGGTCGTTGGGCGGACATGTTCAGGCGTGTTTCTGGGCTTGCGTTCCCCGCTCGCTCGCTTCGGCGATCTCCTTCTAGGATGATCTCCTCCCTAGGATGATCTCGGCGAGGGCACGGGCCCGTTGACCAAGGCTTGGTGGACATCTGGGGGCCCATCGCAGAGGGAATCGTTCCACAGGTCTGTGGTGGGGCGCAGGGTGATTGGGAGGCGAGGGAATAATTTTGCGGCGCACTCCTCCGTGACACGGAACGCCGTTGGGGAGCTGCCCGGGCAAGAGTCTGCGTACCAGTCTCGATGAAATTTATGCAGACAGAGGAGGTTGAGGAAGGTACGCGTTTCAAGTTGGCGGAGTTCCACCTCTTCCTCTGCGAGAACGACGGTGGTGGCGGGTACATGGTGCCTCTAGCTCTGTTGTAGTATGTTAATATCACTGTACGTGAGTGGAGCGCCCACTTGATTTGAACCCTCGGCCCCGCCATGCTGGGCAGGCCGTTCATTGAAAGAAACTTCATATGTATATATAAAAAATAAAACATATCATTGTCTCCCTTCTGTATTGCATTGTCGCACTGACTGCGCAACACTGAAGCACGCACGACTAATTTTTTTCATGTGTTCTTTTCCGCGCCATATGTTGGTCACCGCGGAAAAAAAGAAATAAGCGATAAAGGTATGAAGCCTTGCGTAGAGTAACCGAGCAAAATCATCCCTGGGGATTTCTGAACTGGGTACAAAAAATCATCCGCATGGAGTATTTGAGTGGACCAACCGTTTGTCTGACGAGGTGCAACTGTGGGGGCTAAAAATTGCCCGGTAATGTGTAAATGAGGACTAGATATATTAGTCCATTGAGGTGAGCTGTGGGGATTAACGCTTAGCTTGTATGAGTAACTGCTTGGGGAATTACTGCTAGACCCGGTGCTGTTAGTCCTTAAGAGGATTAATGGTTGTGGCAGCCCCATTAGTACCCAAGTGGATGAACCACAGGCCCTTTTAAAACCCTTTTGCGTTCGAGTGTATGGGTCCCATAAATGCTTGTTCTGCTAGCGTGCCTGCATAGCCGAGTGGTTACGACGCTCCCCTTCGGATTGTCGGTACGCGGGTTTCACTGCCGGCTTGCCAAAAAAAAAAAAAACTTTGCTTTGCGAAGCATTTCTCTCTTTCTGTTTATTCTATCTTTCTCTCTCTCTCTCTCTTCACTCGTTCTCTCGCCCATCAAAGTTTTCGCATACCACACATGACAAATCGGAGCACGTGTTTGGGAGCGAAGCAGAAGATGAAGAAGAAAACGAAGTTAGCGTGTGCTGGTTCATGATGATAATTTCTGTTTGCGACTAACGGGGCTTCTGCGATGTTAGAGAGCTCCGTTATTAATAATTATTGACAAGTAAATTGGGAGAATGGCCAGAACCAATGGTGGGTGAACAGGGTGATGGTGATGGATAATTGCTTTTCGCGACGAACGAGGCTTCTCCGAGTTTACACAGCGTCGCTGTTAAAAGACAGGCGCAGTTCTGGCGAAAGTCCAAGTGCAAGCGTAGGATATACGACCTGTATGTAAAATAGTCGGTCCTGGTCGTGCAGAATTGTTTTCGCCGACCGTGACTCCGATTGGTTGCTTCAGACCGCGCCTTATATGCCGATCTCGCGATGGAGACCACTCCGGCAAGCTTTTTAAATGCGAATGCATTTCTTAGTCGTGCTATGTAAGGCATCCGGCGTTGTCCGCGCGCCGGCAGGTGTTATCTCTCCGCTCTTACTCCGTCTCCCATAGCAACAGCTGTGGGCGCGCGCGCTTATCCTCGCCCCTAGCAACCGGAGCATGTGGTGCGAGAGAGTGTAGGAGAGGGTAGGTGCAGTGCTTCGCCGCTCCTTCTCTCGCCGTTCGCTCTCTCTCCTCCCTGCGCCCCACTCTCCCGTGCGCTCGCGCCTCACTCTCGACCGTTCGCTGTCTGGGCGCCTCTCAAGGCGATGGCCGAAGTCGGTGAAGGCGAATGTCTGACGGCAGCGGTACGGAGTCTTTGTGGTGACCGTGTACCTCGCGCCCAACCTCGCTCGTGACGCCGTAGCCGTGCAACTGGACGCGGCTATGGAAAGTGTGTATGTGCGCTCCAAAGTATCTGACACCGTCGTCTTGGTTGCTGGCTTTAACGTGGACGTGAGAAAGAAGAGCGGCGAGTAGTTGGTGGAGTACATGCGGACAAAGTACTCTATGCAGTGTGCCTCCACCGAGTCCGACAAGTGTCCGACTACCATTCACGGAAGTTGCATTGATCTCGCCTTTACCCGAAACTGTGACGTGCGCATGCTTCTCAAAGACCCTTTGACTGTACACTTTAGCGACCACAAGGCTGAGATTATTGTGGTCAGGTACAATGACAATACAAACAGCTGCTGATGAATTTGTAAATAAATGGTTACGGTACAAATCCTCGTCTCGTCATTAAGTTACGCCATTAAAATTACTACGCCGTGTACTCTCGGCGCAAGAAATGCATTCGCATTTCCTCACGATTCCCTTCGGGGAGGTTGGGGCATTTTTTTTATCCTTCCAGTGTTCTTCCTCTTCTTTTTCTAGTGTTCGATCACCGCGACACGGGACCACGGGTGTTCTTCGTCTTCTGTTTTTCGCCGGCTGCTTTTTTTATTATGGGAAGTGAAATGATAGCGCGATATCATGTTATTACAATAATGATGAACTCATTCGTCTAAATGATCAGAACGCATATTAGAAAACGAAGGTCGTGCAACACAAAATAATGCACTGACAGAGAATTTCTAACTAGAAGAGCAGTTTTGAAACTTCGATAACTGTTAAGCGCCTGAAGTGTGGCCGTTAATATTTCGGAAAGCGCAGATTGTAATACTAAGGTCACAGGTGACGCAATTCTCGTACCCACTTACTCTTCACGGGCATCTGTCGCGATTCGTCGAGAACTTCCAGATGCGTAATTGGATTCTGAAACGGTTTTTTCAAAATTTGTCAGCGTTTAGGCTACGCCATCATCAAGTCATACAGGCAATGTATAGTCTCTTCACGGGTGACGTCACGGCCGCAGACGCGTGGATCCGGTCGTTGATCGGATAGCGATGAGCCGGACGCTTACTGCAGCGACGAAATTAAGCGACCCCGCTGGTCAGTTGCCTTGCATCCTTACACAATGTCGCAGCTTTACAAGTAACCAATCGTTAGATTTGCAGCACACAACGCAGTTAGGGCAATTCATGGTGTCTGAGAAAAGACGCATCGAGACAAACACTCTCGCGCGGATCACGTCAACGCGGAGCATGTTGCAACCATAGGTCGGCAAAAAATGTGGAGCTCACTCAGACTCACTCATGAAATATATTTTGCCCTTAGAGCTCACTCGGACTCAGATTCACCATAATTTTGCTCAACCGGACTCACTCGGACTCAGACTCACTGAAATTTTTCTCAGCCGGACTCACTCGAACTCAAATTCACCAAAATATTATTCACTCGGACTCACTCAGACTCGGACTCACGGCTCTATCTGAGTTGAGTGAGTCGACTCATGTGTCAGCGTGTGATTGGTTCTTTCGACTATGGTGTCAATGTTCATTAACACTAATATCCCGAATAATTGGTGCTCTACTTGGCGCCTTTTGATCTCGTACCTTCTGATATGAATTATCAGTGGTTGCAATCCACTGAGGACATTTTATTGAAAGAGATGACTCACACTAGATATTTTTGCTATGAAAGAGTTTGCGGGGAGGGGAGGGGGAAGTCACGGCACCTGCCCTCCCCCCACTCCGTAAATCACACCTCTGATCAATAAATATTCAAATGGCGTATTTTGAAGTACGTGTGAATCGACGGGGGTATAAACGTGAGGCGACTGGAGGCTGATAGTAATGCTGAAGTTGAATAGATGGCACCATAGGTCGGCAGAAAAGTGTGGAGCGCACTCAGACTCACTCAAGAAATATATTTTGCGCTTTGGGCTCACTCGAACTGACTCACCAAAATTTTCTTCAACCGGACTCACTCGGACTCAGACTCACTAAAATTTTCCTCAACCGTACTCACTTGGACTCATCATCATCCTGTCTACGCCCACTGCAGGGCAAAGGCCTCTCCCATGTTCCGCCAATCAACCCGGTCCTGTGCTTTCTGCTGCCACGTAATACCTGCAAACTTCTTAATCTCATCTACCCACCTAATTTTCTGTCTCCCCCTCACGCGTTTGCCATCTCTTGGAATCCAGTCAGTTACCCTTAATGACCACCGGTTATCCTGCCGACGTGCTACGTGCCCGGCCCATATCCATTTCTTCTTCTTGATTTCAACTATGATGTCATTAACCCCCGTTTGTTCCCTGACCCACTCTGCTCTCTTCCTGTCTCTTAAGGTTACACCTATCATTTTCCTTTCCATCGCTCGCTGGGTCGTCCTCAATTTAAGTTGAACCCTCTTTGTAAGTCTCCAGGTTTCTGCTCCGTAGGTAAGTACCGGTAAGATGCAGCTGTTATATACCTTCCTCTTGAGGGATAGTGGTAGATTACCATTCATGATTTGATAATGCTTGCCGAATGAGCCCCAACCCATCCTTATTCTTCTAGTTATTTCACTCGCATGGTTCGGCTCCGCGGTTACTACCTGTCCTAAGTAGACGTACTCCTTTACAACTTCCAGTGTCTCGCCACCTATCGCAAAGCGCTGTTCTCTACCAAGATTGTTCCACATTACTTTAGTTTTATGCATATTAATTTTCAGACCTACTCTTCTACTTTCCGTATCCAGTTCAGTAATCATGAGCTGCAATTCGTCTCCCGCGTTACTCATCAATGCAATGTCATCAGCGAATCGTAGGTTACTGAGATACTCTCCATTAACTCTTATCCCTAGCTCTTCCCAATCTAGGGCCCTGAAAACCTCCTGTAAACACGCGGTGAATAACATTGGAGAGATCGTGTCTCCCTGCCGTACGCCCTTCTTTATTGGGATTCTGTCGCTTTCTTTATGGAGGACTATAGTGGCTGTGGATCCGCTGTAGATTTCTTCCATTATGTTTATATAGGCTTCGTCGATGCCTTGATTCCGCAGTGCCTGCATGACTGCTGATGTCTCCACCGAATCAAATGCCTTCTCGTAATCTATGAAGGCTATGTATAGGGATTGGTTGTATTCCGCGCATTTCTCTATCACCTGATTGATAGTATGAATATGGTCTATTGTTGAGAATCCTGTACGAAATCCTGCCTGGTCCCTTGGTTGATTGAAATCCAATGTCGTATTAATTCTGTTAGCAATTACTTTTGTAAATAGCTTGTAGACAACCGACAGTAAGCTTATGGGCCTGTAATTTTTCAGGTCTTTGACGTCCCCTTTCTTATGGATCAAGATGATGTTGGCATTCTTCCAAGATTCTGGTATCCTCCCCGTCGAGAGGCACTTCGTATACAGGGTGGCCAGTTTCTCTAACATAATCTCTCCACCGTCTTTCAACAGGTCTGATGTTACCTGATCCTCACCAGCTGCTTTGCCTCTTTGCATTCCCTTTAGGCATGGGCGTAGCCACGTTAGGGCACACCCGGGCCCGTGCCCCCCCCCCCCCCGAAATTTTTTTTTGCCATAGCATACAGAGCAGAAAATGACACTCGACCACATCTGCCTGCTCGTCCCCACTACAGATCAACGAGGTGCCCCCCCCCGAAAAAAATTTCTGCCTACGCCCCTGCCTTTAGGGCTTTCTTTACTTCTCCTGTCAATACTGGTGGGATGTCAGATTCCTCTGCGCTATTACTCCTTCTTACGTTATCATCCTGAATGGCTCGGCTGCTGTACAGATCTCTGTAGAACTCTTCCGCTACCTCAACTATTCTATCCATATTGTTTGTGACCTTGCCTTCCTTATCCCTTAATGCATACATCTGCATTTTGCCTATGCACAGTTTTGTCTTCATAGCTTTGAGGCTTCTTCCGTTCTTTAGAGCATGCTCAATTCTCTCCATATTATACTTTCTTATGTCGGCTACTTTACGCCTATTGATTAACTTCGAAAGCTCCGCCAGCTCTATTTTGTCTGTTGCATTTGAGGCTTTCATAGCTTGACGTTTCTTAATGAGGTTTTTCGTCTCTTGGGATAGCTTACCAGTGTCCTGTCTAACAACTGTACCCCCGACTTCCACTGCACACTCCTTGATGATACTAGTCAGATTATCATTCATTGCGTCAACGCTAAGGTCGGTTTCCTCGGTTAAAGCCGCGTACCTATTCTGAAGTGAAACTCTGAATTCCTCAACTTTCCCTCTCAGAGCTAGTTCATTAATCGGCTTCCTGCGTATCAGTTTCTGCCGTTCCTTCCTCACGTCAAGTTGAATTCTAGATCTTACCATTCTATGGTCACTTGGACTAAAATGGTAAGATCACTTGGACTAAAACTCACCAACATATTACTCACCCGGGCTCACTCAGACTCACACTCATGGCTCGATATGAGTCTGAGTGAGTGTGAGTGAGTAGACTCATGAGTGAGTTTGCCGACCTATGGTTGCAACACAGGCGGACGACGATCGCGGTATGCACCGAAGGTTGAATGCCGTAGACTGGGCATATCCAATCAGATCCGGTCGCCAGTGCTACGTGGAACAATGCTACGTAGAATGGAAGCGGGAAGATGAAAACTGGTTTGGCTCCTCCGCTGCGGTCTTTAGCGATTCGCATGTCTTGTAAGAAATTACAGTTGCATCAGAGAGCTTAAATTGGTCTGCAGATGATCCTTAAAGGGACACTAAAGGCAAATAGCAATTTATGTCAGAGTGAAAGCTCAATGTATGACAACGTCTAAAACGGCAGTATTATAAACAGCAGTGCCCTATAATCACTGAGAAATTAGGCTAAATGCATCACACGATGAGCGCCATGAGTGGGACATCTTGAAAATGATCCCGATGACGTGGGAGAGTCTGAATACAATTATTCACTAGTAATACAACTAGCTGCAATAAAGAAAGAACCTTCCGTGCATCAAGAAACGTAATAAAATGCTGCTTGTTCGTTTCTGTTTGATTCATGGAAAAAAGAACCTCTTTGGCGTTGCCATAGGGAACGACGCACGTGGTTCGGCGAAGACGAACTGCGCTTCGCCCGGCGCCTTGCTTCGCTCACGCGGTCGCGTCTCAGTGGTAGTTTTGATATCGCGTACTGCCGCGTGTGTTTTGCACGCTCGTGAAAGCCGCTCTGACAGAAAGTTCGACAAAAATACCGCATGCATGTGATGTTGCCGGATGCCCGAATGGTGCGCGCTAAAGTCACTATAACGGGAAAAGTACCGCATTTCTCTTCGCCGCCGTGCCCTTTCCGCGGCTTCGCCACACAAATGGTCCAGCTCGTTCGCGTCGCTAGTGTCTCCCGGCCGCCGACGCACAGCGCTTTGGAGGGCGATTATTTTTATAGCTTCAGAAAAGCATGCAGCAGCATTACGATATCCCACATCGTTTTGACACTTCATCGCAAGACTGTCAAGGTATCGAAGAATGCCTGGGTGCTGCGCTTTTGCGTGCAGCGACCGGCGGGAAACGGGCAAAGCCCTCTTTGCTATTCCCAGCGGGAAAACAAGATGCAAAGCGACGGGCTGTGTGGCTGCACGAAATACGGCGGAAAAAATTTGTTCCCACGACTGATACCCGCCTTTGGGAGGCAAGCGTTTCATTGAGTATTCGCGAATGTTGTTTCGGGGAATGTTCGCGTCTCCCCTGCACTAGTGCAGCTTGTTTCGCGTGGTTGCCGCAGTAGGTTCATGCACAACAACATTCCCGGGCAGCTCTTAGTTAAGTTTGGCGTAAACTTGACGCCTTTGGGCTCACATATAACGATAAGCGTGTCATGAAAGCTGACCGCTACAGATTGGTATTGCATGACCTGACTGTATGACGAACATAAATACCAAATGGTAACACGAAAATAATGGCACGCATAAGGCATGATTTACATGTTAACACCTGTCACTAACGTTCGTCATACAGAAATATCTCGTCATATCAGTTTTGGTATATATACATTTCATTAAACAATCGCGATTAAACAATCGCGAATTATTTTCATGTTATCGCCTCTAATTTATATTCCTCATGCAGTCATGTTATGCCATAATAAATTCGGTGTACATCCCATTAACGAAATGGCCATGAGAGCACAAAGTCAAGGCGGCTAGATAGATAGATAGATAGATAGATAGATAGATAGATAGATAGATAGATAGATAGATAGATAGATAGATAGATAGATAGATAGATAGATAGATAGATAGATAGATAGATAGATAGATGCGTTCAAAGACGCAGAAGTTTGCTGAGAAATGCTTCGCATTTAATTAATGCCGACAGCCGAGCGCGTAAATGCCGCGCAGTTCGCATTTCTTTATCGCGTTAGTACGCGTGCGTGCGCGTGTAGGCAAGTGAAAACTGCCGCTATTTGTTTCCTAATCAGTTAGAGAGCAATGGTATGCTTCATTCGGGGCTGCAAAAGCGCACGCAATGCGTAAAACATGCGTTACTCCGCGTGAAAACAAGACCGCGCCGCCGCAGCTTCGGCCGCGCTGGACCAAATATGGTGGCGAGCAGTACGGTCGCGGTACTTTTCCCGTTCCAGTGACTTTAGTGCACGCCGCCAGTGCACGCTGCCACGCAGTAAAGGCGGGCAACGTTGGGCACGGCAACAGTGACGTGTGAAATACCGCTTTCAGGTGGGTGATTTGAAGTGCGCTAACGCGATGCTGACCACTAAAACGTGATTTTATTTCAAAATAAGCACTCCCTTGGCATAAAAGTAGCACTACGAGGTTTCTGTACCGCTATTTCAACAATCAACGTCGACTTAATATTTGCCTTTAGTGTCCCTTTAAGACGTTATTTACCGGCTCAATGCGTTTGTACAAAACGTAAGAACCGTTTCGGGATCTATTTAAAGGATTATAATGCAGCAGTCAAAGCAAAAATTTCTGATATGCCGCCTAAATGCCCATGGGATGGAAGCTTCACATTAAAACCTTCCATTGCATATTTAGAGTAATGCGATGTTGATGATGATTCCGAACTACAAGTGGCAACTTAGGAGGCAGGCCAACAGGCGGGCAGATGAAGGACAGCATTTAAAAATTAAGAACGACGGCGGCGTAAAGACCAAAAGGTATTTTAGGGCAGGCACAGTTTGGTATTTTACTATTGACTTATCATTGTAACTTCAACATTTCACTGCTACTCTCAGTGTGCACGTACTATGAGGGCTAGAAGAAGAACAAGAAGAAAGTCCTTCAGGCGTCGCCGCCATTCTGAACAACGGCTTCCTCAGTCGTCTCGCAGTCAATCCCTCGGGGCGCGCCATTCCCGAAGAAGAAACAAAAAAGCAAGAGGGTTAGGCCGCGAGGGACGACGTGCGGTGAGGCAGCCTCGGACACAGTGCACGCCCAGCCTCGTCCGAGGCCATCATGGTGTCGGAGATCGCCAGCACGACCGTCGTCGCGCTTATCGCACTGTCGCTCGTCGTGCTATATTTTGTCCACCCCGCCGATGATGCATTGGCCGCCGAGGTGCTGCTCGGAGACGGGAGAGAGGACGAAGGCTGGCTGCCTCCGATATTCGTGGACTTCACCGGAAAGTGGGATCCACCGCTGCACGCGCCGGAGGCCATCTTGGAAACAAAGAGGATGGGCGCCCACGGAATCAAGCTCCGTCTGAACATCACGGACACCGGTTCCTGGGTCCTGCTCTCCGACGAGGAGTGGTCTCCGGCGGCAAACCTCTACGGGAGCCTTCACTACGGCGTCAAGATCATGTTGGAGGTCGAGGAGCACGATGACCTCGATGCGAAGCTCCTCGCCTATCTGTTACGCAGGTGGTCCGATATGCCCGGACGTGTCCTGGTGGTGTCTTCCAGTCCGATGTTTCTCTTCGCTCTGGGAGGCAACAACAAGAACATCGTGAAGGCACTGGCTTGGCGACCTTGCTCTGTGGCCTACAAAGACTGGGAGTGCACCATGCGACGCAACGAGAAGCTCAGCTGGCACCTGGTGGCGTTGGCCGCCGACTGGCTCTACGCGTGGTGCTTCGAATGGGGCCTGCTGACTCGCGTCTCCATGGCTTCGGCCGTGGTGGTCGACGCGAGTCTGGTCAGCAGCCGTTTCGTGCGCCTTTGGAGCGACCGGGGTCTGCGTGTCGTGGCGCTGGCGTCGGACGACCCGGGCGAGCAGGAATACCTGCGCCGAGTTCTCCGGGTGCCCATTGTTGCCGACTACACTAGTTTGCCAGGCTGTGAATGGTGTTGAATTTTACGAGCTGCCGCCTTGCTTGTTTAGTTGATGCTCGCGACCGGAATGAAGGAAGGACAGGCCGGCTGTTAGGGGCGCGAGCAAATAAAATTTCCCGTTTATGCACGCGTACAACTGTTTCCTTTTGTAGACTGTGGGGAAAAGAATAGAATGCGCAGGTACGTGCGCACGGGTTCACTGTTAAAAGGAACACGTGCGTGCAGGGCATGTCCGGATTTATCTCTCACAAATGTATGGTGGCGTAGAGTTGGATAAGGGAACTGGTGGTTTCAAATTATGACTCCTTCTGAGAATGCCGTGCACGAACAATATTTCCACATGCACTTTCCATTAGGGGCCGGCAGTACGAAAGGTGCTCATTCGTGTGTTTCCTTTAGCACTGGACAGTACTGAACATGTTTATCCGTCTGCGCAATGTGCAAGCTGCAAATTGACTAGTTGGGACGAGCCGTAACATAACAGCCTAGTGCGCAGCAGAGCGCCATCCCATCGATCGCCTAATGTAGCGAAATTGAAGGGACGAACGTAAACGCTGACTGGTTGTGGGCTAATCTGTGTCCGACGGTTGCTCGACTGTTCCCTTGAATGCCCGGTGTCGTGTGCGGTGATTTCTCATATTTCCTTCAGCGAGGTCCACCTGTCCCTGCGTCGGGACGAAATGCGAAGTGTGGCCACGTACAGGGACTTAATTGACCGGCGGTTGAGCAATCTGAGGCGATGTAATTAAATATGTGTCCCACTGCCCAGCACGCGCCATGTCATGAGATCTTGGTAGTGGCGCGCAAGCCACGAACGTAATTCATTAGAAAATATTCACTGATGTAAAATATACACGACTTTGTTTCGTGTAGAGGCGAGGCATCGATCGCAATTCTTACCCATCGCACATGTTGCTCATACTCACTGCGGGGATATCCCAATAAATGCTAAAGCTTAAATATTCCTTGATTGCTATAAATTGCATCATATCTAAATTGCTCCAGTGTCAACAACGAAGTATTTAAAGACGATACTAGTTATCAGGCCAGTCTTTTGGAGTTCAAAGTATCCCTTTATAGTTAAGCCAAGTTACACCAATGTATTTTAAGTACCTTGCTGTATACTTGTCTGCCGATGTATCTTGGAACAAGGATATAGGTTACGTAACTGGCAAAGCCAATGGTGTGTTAAATTTTATTAAACGCAATTAAAAGTCTGCCCCAAAAAGCCTGCAAGAAGCTTTGTATGTTACAGATGTACGACCCATCCTAGAATATGCCTGTCAAACTCTAATCTATAAACTTGAACGCATACAAAACCGCGCTGCACGCTTTGTCAGTGGCAATTACAACCTTAACTCCAGTGTTACCTGCATTAAAAGTACCTTAGGATGGAAACTTCTTGAGCAGCGCAGAAAATTCTTGCGATTAATGTTTTTCCATTCCAATTTTTGTGACGAAATTCGCAGAAATGATCACTCGAAAAAATTCGCGAGATCAGCTGTCCTACCGGTGTCTTCGCTCATTCTTTTGCTCCTTTCACTATTCGCGAATGGAATGAGTTGGATGCGTGTATTGTCGATCTTCCCGCTGATACTTTTCGTTCGTCACTTCAAGATGTGTACTTTTCGTGAATGCGCACCCGCTGCTGCGCGAATGTGTTTGACTTTTTTGGACTGTACAATGGGTGTGATTATTTTTACCCCCCCCCCTTACAATAATGCGCACTTGGGCGATGTAGGCTGTACTTATAAATAAATAAATAAATAAATAAATAAATAAATAAATAAATAAATAAATAAATAAATAAATAAGCAAACTTATCTCTTCCTTTGTCCCACAGTAGAGGCTCTAAACAGTTATAAATGTTTATGCAGCTCTAAAGAGTTATAACACTTTTTACATTTATAAATGCTCATATGCTGCAACCGCTCTGTCGCTTAATTGAGGCGTCATTCTAGTATGCCCCATTTATTTATACAAACAAACAACTGTAAGAGTGTACGTCACATAGTTCGTCCTCGGGGATAGCCCGACTTTTCTGCAAGAAGCTTGTTTTGTGATACCCCATCGTGGCGACCTCTCGCAATGTGAGCTCACTGTAAACCGGTAGCGCCTGTGATCAATTTTGTGCTTTCTTTTTGTCCAAGGCTATTAGTTTGACTGTAAGAAATTTCCTCGTTTCGAAAGTGTTCACCGAAATGTCGAGCAGGGCTTCCACATGTTGGTGTCTTAGAGCGCCGACAGTCAAACACATGAGGAGCGCGCCGGCGTTGTCCTACCTAGCACGCCGGGGAGGCGCGTCCTATGGGCGACTCCGTAACTCCTCACCCACAATGCATCTATCTTGGCCATGCACACATCGTTTCAAAGCTGCAGGCTTGGTCTTCACAAAACGATTTCAGGCACGCTGCTTGAACAGTTAACCCACTTATTGCAGTAAATATAATTTGTCGATGGCAAATCTGTAGAAAAATATAGCTACAATTCATATACCTCGTATGTTAGTACCCGCAGTAAAGCACAAAGACAAATTTACGAATACAAAATGAAAACTTATTCATTGGTACGGCTAGTTTTCATCTCAACTTTGGCCGCGGCGGCCGCATTTTCGATGGAGGCGAAATTGCTTGAAGCCCGTGTGCTTAGATTTAGGTGCACGTTAAAGAACTCCCGGTGGTCGAAATTTCCGGAGCCCTCTACTAAGGCGTTTCTAATAATCATATCGTGGTTTTGGGACTTTAAATCCCAACAATTGTTATTATCATCTCAACTTTCGTTGTACACAGAGGACACAGTACACGATTGAAGTCCAGCGAGAGCAGGACCAGCGGCACTTCCTCTGTACTTGGACACGATGTGAAATGTCTGTGACGACGGGCACGCCAAGACCTCGACGCAGGTATTTCTGCTCGACAGAGTCATTCGGTGCAAGCGAGATAACGTACGGGCCCTTTTCACACAAGCAGCTCACATACTGAAGGCTGATTATGCCAGAGATCATTAGCCCTGCCTAAACTGCTGTAGTTGTGGCCACAGTGAAAAGCCCATCAAGCACTTAGTGGACATTGCGATCGAGTGTATAGTAACCTCGCTTCGTGTATCTCCGGTCATCGTATACGCTGCGGAGCCTGGCCTCCAGGTTAACGCCTTAAGACCTCTCGGGTTCTGATCCCGCACGCCGGTCACACTTGGATATAGGACCAGAGTTCGCCTGGACAGTTGAGGCCGCCTGCGGAACAGCTCGTTAAGGTGGCGCATTGCACGGATGTCGTCTTCATCGATGTCCACGATGACGCGAAGACCGAGGCGGAGGCACTTCTCGACGCCTTCTTCCAGCGTCGCTTCACGGTCGACTGGTAACCTTTGCGTTGAGCGGTCCTTATAGCCCATGCCTTCAGCAGACCTTCGCTGCAAGTGGTTCGCTCGAGGTTCCTGTCGTGGATGAGAATGCCATCGCCTTTGATAGTCAGATAGGCCTTGACTTCGGAGGCGTCCTTTTTTTCCACTTCCCGTATGGCCACCACCGTGTTCTCCGGCACGTCCTTTGCTACGGCGGGGTCCACAAACGCTGGCGGCGGCGAGGCATCTTTGTCGCGTCCCTCTCTGAGGATTATGTTGGCGTCCAGCGCATTGTCGGCGAGACTGGAAGAGATAGCGGGACAAGATTGCGGCCGATCGATAGCGCACCGACGAACAAGGCTGCGAGCATGCAGCCCACGATGAAAAATGATCCAAAAGCCTGAAGAAGCACAGTTCTGCCTCAAGTCTCAATTGTAATAGGCTAGTCTGAGGAGCTAGGTCGTGCAGAATTGTTTTCACCGACCGCGACTCTGTTTGGTTGCCTCAGACCACGTCTGTTCTCGCAATGCCGACCACTGCGGCAAGGTTTTCTCATTCCTAAAATATTCCGTTACCGTACGTTGGTTGGTTCGTTGTTCCCTAGTAATCTGGCGCAACCCAGCACGGGGGATTGGCCATGTAACGGGCGTGAAACGGGCGCACGGGCGTTAAAGTTCTTGTGTTCGGCGGCCGATTTTTGGATCCCGCTATTAGAGTTGCGATGATAGCGCTTTTTCATGCTATTGCGATATAAATTATATGTACAATCTTGGTTGATACAGCGCACACGAAAGGACGACGAAGTATAAGAAAACACACCGGGTAGAGGCACATCATCATCATCATCATCATCATCATCATCATCATCATCATCATCATCACAGGACAGGCGCGCCGTCGTCGTTTCGTGTGCGCTGTATCAACCAAGATGAGCGCATACAAACTAGCTCAAGCTTCCATTCATATGTACATGCTCGGCAGAATTTTGCCGTCGCCGACATGGCAATTATATATATATATATATATATATATATATAATATAGATATATATATATATATATATATATATATATATATATATATATATATATATATATATATATATATTGCTACGAAGCGCTACCGAAGATGAAGAGGGAGACGTGATGAAAGAGGACGACGTTCCCTGATTCCGCGCGGACTTGGCTCCATCTTGTGTGCCTGGCTTTGTCCTCTGTATATACCTTGTAAATATAACCTTCAACGCCTTTTTCTCCCCGTAACATTTTGGTGGAGGTGCGGGTTCTCCCAGCTTCAGCATTCACGACGCTTCTCCGCAGCGGACGCTCCTTGGCTGCCTCTGCGATGCCTGCTCACGACGAGAATGAGGATGAGTCGGAGACCTCAACGACCGTGCCTCGATCAGCCACGCCGCAACCAACAGCGCGGCAACCCGCCGCTACTAACCGCACCGTCGTCCTGACACAACCGCGTGACCCAGGCACATTTTCTGGCACGGACAACACTGACGTCGAGGATTGGCTTCAGCTCTACGAACGGGTGAGCGCACTGTACAACTGGGACCCGACGCTCATGCTGGCCAATATTCTATTTTACCTTGAGGGCACGGCGAAAGTTTGGTTCTGCAACCACGAGCAAGAGATCACGAGTTGGGACGTGTGCAAACAAAAACTCATTGATCTGTTCGGCAAGCCCATTGGGCGCCGTCGCGCTGCCCAGAAAGAACTCGCGTGCCGACTTCAGACCTGCACAGAGTCCTACATCACGTACATTCAAGATGTACTCGCGCTCTGCCGCAAAGTTGACGACAGGATGGCCGAAGCTGAAAAGGTTGCGCATATCCTCAAAGGAATCGCGGATGATGCGTTCACTCTCCTGGTTTTCCGCAACTCGTCGACAGTGGACGACGTCATTAATAAAAATGCCGACGCTTTGAAGAAGCGAAAAGTCGTCGGATTACGCCACATTTTTTCACGTCTGCCCAACACGGCTGCGACGTCTACTTTCGAGGACATCCGTCCACCACCTGCTCCTGCTGCAGCTGAGAATATTGTACGCCTCGTCCGTCGCGAAATTGAAGCTGCATCTCCGGTCCCTGCGCAAGCTCGTGCCCTCGACGATTCACATACGATTTCTCTCATCCAGACCGTTGTACGCCAGGAGCTCGCCAACGCAGGAATCCAGACGCTCTGCCCAGTGAACAGACCCGACTACCGTCCACCTGCCCCACCTGACCTGCCCCGCAACTCGTACGCCCGTCCTCGTTACCGGAACTCGGCGGAATGGCGAACCTCCGATGACAGGCCCATCTGCTTCTGCTGCGGACGCGTCGGCCATATTTCTCGCCACTGTCGCAGTTCCTGGAACTCACAGCCTTGGCCGACCTCTCACAACACCCGACGTTCACCTGGTAGTTCCCGCCAGCCTGCGCCCCTTGAAGACGACGCCGCTACACCGTCATCGCCCGCAAGACCACGCCGCTCACCTTCGCCGTCCAGTCGCCTGTCCCGCTCTCCTCTGCGTCGTCGCTCGCCTTCCCCCTTCTACTCCCGCCGCTCCTCGGAAAACTAACGGGCGCAGCTCCTGGAGGTGAGCCTGCCTTGACGACCCGACCCGAAATTCCTCTGCTTACACTACCTGGACACAACAACCTGCTCAAAGTAGATGTCGACGGCGCACCTGTTATAGCACTCATCGACACTGGCGCTCACGTATCGATTATGAACTCGAACCTCCGTGCTCGCCTAAAGAAGGTGCTCACTCCTGCTCCGATCGCTGTGGTCCGTGTAGCCGATGGTGCAACTCCAGTTGTCACTGGGATGTGTACTGCTCGCGTCACTGTTGCTGGGCGCCATACTTCTGTTTTGTTCTTCGTATTGGAGCAATGCCCGCGTGAACTCATCTTAGGACTTGATTTTCTGTCGTCCCATTCAGCTCTTATTGACTGTGCCACGGGTGTCGTCCAACTCGCCTTACCCTATGCCGTTGACCCTTCTGATCCTGCGCCGAGCAAGCTGTGCTGTGCCGATTTCGTTCGCGTCCCCTCTCTGACCGTTACGTACATTGACGTCTCTCCCGATCCACCCGTGGCCGACGGAGATTACGTCGTGTCACCCAACGCTACCGTCCTCTGCTCGCAAAACGTCACGTTCCCGCACACCGTCATCCGTATTCACGCCAATGCCGCATGTCTCCCTATCGCCAATTTTGGACTATGCCCTCAGGTGCTGCCCCAGGGTATCTCCCTTGCAACCCTTGCCCCGGCCTGCGACTACCACATTTCCGCTTTAACAGGGGATACACAATTGCCGACCAGTCCTGATTTGGATCCAACTTCATCAGAAAGCATGACGAAAATGATCGCCTCTGACCTACCGGCCGAACATGCGAACGCCCTTCGTGCCCTTCTCGCGTCGTACCAGGACATCTTTGACCTCAATGACCGGCCACTGGGCCAGACAACCGTTGTGAAGAATCGAATCAACACCGGCGATGCTAACCCGATCCACCGACGACCTTATCGTGTTTCCCATACTGAGCGCCAAGTCATACAGAAAGAAGTCGACAAGATGCTTGCCCGGGACATCATTGAACCTTCTTCAAGCCCCTGGGCTTCCCCTGTCGTGCTCGTCAGGAAGAAAGACAACAGCTGGCGCTTCTGTGTCGATTACCGAAATCTCAACAAGGTAACAAAAAAAGACATGTACCCCTTACCTGCGGATAGATGACGCCCTTGACTGTCTCAGTGGTGCGAAGTATTTCTCTTCGATTGACCTTCGTTCCGGGTACTGGCAGATTGCAGTTGACTGACATGGACCGTGAAAAGACCGCATTTGTTACGCCTGATGGCCTTTATCACTTTAAAAGTGATGCCGTTCGGGTTATGCAATGCCCCAGCTACCTTTGAACGAATGATGGACGCTCTCCTTCACGGTTTTAAGTGGTCAATCTGCTTATGTTACCTCGATGACGTCATTGTCTTTTCGCCGACTTTTCAGACACACCTCGAGCGTCTCTCGACAATTCTTTCTGTGTTCCGCAAGGCCGGACTTCAGCTCAACTCGTCGAAATGCCACTTCGGCCGCCGGCAACTTACTGTCCTCGGACACCTTGTCGATTCTTCTGGTGTTCGTCCCGATCCAGAAAAAGTTCGCGCAGTCAAGGATTTCCCTGTGCCGACCTGTGCGAACGATGTTCGCAGCTTTGTAGGCCTCTGTTCCTATTTTCGAAGATTTGTGCGCAATTTCGCTGACATTGCGCGCCCTCTCACGGACCTACTCAAGAAGGATGTGGCTTTTGCGTGGGGTCCTGAACAAGCCAGTGCCTTCACAGAACTGACCATGCGCCTCACGTCGCCACCGATTCTCGGCCACTTTGATATGTCCGCTCCAACAGAAGTGCGTACCGACGCCAGCGGCCATGGCATTGGTGCTGTTTGGCTCAACAACAGCATGGTAGCGACCGTGTCATTGCATACGCTAGCCGTCTTTTGTCACCCGCGGAGCGCAATTATTCTATCACCGAACGCGAATGCCTTGCGCTCGTCTGGGCGGTGGGCAAATTTCGCCCATATTTGTATGGACGGCCGTTCACCGTTGTCACCGACCACCACGTCCTTATGCTGGCTCTCATCGTTAAAGGAATCCTACTGGACGGCTGGGTCGGTGGGCCTTACGGCTGCAAGAATATTCATTCACCGTTGTCTATAAGACGGGCCGCCAACATGAGGACGCAGATTGCTTGTCGCGTCATCCAGTAGACCCACCAGATCCTCCTGAGAGCGGCGAGTCTACATTCGTGTTGGCACTTTCAGCGTTCGCCAACATCGGAGACGAGCAACGACGTGATCCTCACTTGAGAGACATCATTACCGGCTGAGTGGTCCCACAATTCCTCCATCTCTCCGTCTGTTTGTGCTCCAAGATGGCATCTTATATCGTCACAACATGCATCCTGACGGACCTGACCTGCTGCTGGTTATACCCACACATATGCGTCAGACTGTACTCGCACAGTTGCATGACATTCCAACCGCTGGTCATCTGGGCGTCTCAAGGACCTATGACCGTGTTCGACGTCGCTTCTTTTGGCCCGGTATTTACCGCTCCGTTCGCCATTACGTCGCTTCGTGCAAGCCTTGTCAGCACCGCAAAACACCAGCCACCCTTCCAGCAGGGCGCCTTCAACCCATCGAGATACCAACCGAACCATTTTACAGGGTTGGTCTTGACCTCCTCGGCCCTTTTCCTCTATCCATCAGTGGAAACAAGTGGATAGCTGTTGCCACAGATTACAGCACTCGGTATGCGATCACACGGGCTATCCCTACCAGTTGCGCAACCGACGTCGCTGACTTTCTCCTCGAAGACGTCATTCTTCGTCACGGCGCTCCTCGACAGCTCATTACAGACCGGGGCCGATACTTTCTATCCAAGGTAGTCCAAGACATCTTGCACTCTTGTGCTACAAAACACAAGTTCACCACTGCGTATCACCCTCAGACCAACGGCCTAACTGAGCGGCTGAACAGAACTATAACAGACATGCTCGCCATGTATGTTTCTCCAGATCATAGTGACTGGGACGAAGCTCTGGCGTTCGTAACGTTTGCCTACAACACGTCTCGGCATGATTCCGCAGGTTTCTCTCCGTTTTTTCTCCTCTACGGACGAGAACCCACGCTGCCCTTCGACACGCTCCTTCGTCCCGTTCTTGATACGGCATCAGAGTACGCTCGTGATGCCATCGCTAGAGCTGCAGAGGCACGCGAGGTTGCCCGCCTTCGTCTTAGCACTTCGCAGGAAAAACAACGACGCATCTACGACGCCCGCCACCGCGATATCCACTTCAATCCTGGTGACATGGTCCTTCTTTGGACGCCGTCACGGCGAGTTGGCCTGTGCGAGAAGTTGACTTCTCCGTACTCTGGTCCGTACCGTGTCCTGCGCCAAGTCACCGACGTCACGTACGAAGTCAAACCTCTGGACACTACCATAGCGCGACCCCCTGAAATTCTTCACGTCGCTCGACTCAAGCGGTATCACTCGGAGCAATCAAGCACCGGGTCGGTGCCTTCGCCGCCGGGGGTGATGCTACGAAGCGCTACCGAAGATGAAGAGGGAAACGTGATGAAAGAGGACGACGTTCCCTGATTCCGCGCGGACTTGGCTCCATCTTGTGTGCCTGGCTTTGTCCTCTGTATATACCTTGTAAATATAACCTTCAACGCCTTTTTCTCCCCGTAACAATATATATATATATATATATATATATATATATATATATATATATATGCATAAAAGCCATAAGGTCGATTCCACGAAAGATCAACAAACGGTGTATACTTGATGTTTCCGATTTTCCTGACAATTTTGTGTGTTGTGCACATATATGACTGCACAGCACAAAATCGCAGTTCGTTTTCAAATAAAAAAATTTTTCAACACAGGCAAATTCTGCAAGCGTCGCCGGTTGACGACGACCATTTTACGAAGAGTGCGTTTTCGTAAATTCGCAAGCATTCGCAACAGTACTGAAGCTATATATTACAAATAACTTTCCTTTTAGCGGAAGTAGAAGTAAAGAGGAAATAGCTCTTATCATTTCGTGAAATTTTGAGCAAATGATGTATTTTTAAAAATTCACGAAAAACGCTACGTTTTCGAAAATCAGTCATATTTGGGACGCTATGGCTACTTCTGTGAACATCTTAGCTTGTTCATATTTCCAGTATCAATACCCCTTTATGTGAATAATGAAACGCTGCATTTGTATTTCTCTAATAATTTACAAAGTAGTAAATTTTCATGCTCGAAACACCAAAAAGACAAAAGTGCTCCTCGATTAAAAAATCTGTAATAGAAAAACCCCAATCTCAATTTTGTTCAAAGTCCCACAAAATATTCTCAAGGGACAGCAGAATGACATTATGAAAAAACATGTTGCATAATTTTTATTAGAACAAAAGCAGAAAATGTCAAACATTGTGTTTCCAGAGCGTGGTGGCTACTGCGTAAAGGACATCCCTAGTAACAAGAAAATACAGTAACACGTCGTTTTTCTTCTCTGAGCTTCGCTAACAAACAGTAATGATCTATTGTCGGAAAGTTTTAACTGTTTTGTAAAGAAAACGATTGTTCCAATTAAATGCGTTTGCGTGGTTTGCGACTTCACGCCGGTGTTAGACATCCCCCGTCAACAGAAGGCACTTTAAGTTGTAGCCTCCTTT
Source organism: Rhipicephalus sanguineus (assembly GCF_013339695.2). NCBI lineage: Eukaryota > Metazoa > Arthropoda > Arachnida > Ixodida > Ixodidae > Rhipicephalus > Rhipicephalus sanguineus. The sequence goes on from NC_051183.1 coordinate 1,952,045, forward strand.
TCTTTCATCTATTTCAGTTGAGTATAACTCATATCTTGCATGCTAAAGAACGCATTCCCTCCATGCATCTCTTATGATGTTGTGCTGTGCCAGAATTGAGAGATTGGTATAAAAGGCAAGGTCTCTTCATCAATGGAAATGAATTACTGGAGAGCGGTCGCCATGAGGTTTGGTTTTTGTTGGCCCAAATGTGTACGTATACAAACCTTATGTGACCAATGCAGAGTTTAAAAAAAAGCCGGCAGATCCCACGCATTGTGGGAATCGATGTAATGCTAAGCAGCCAGCAAAGAGCTGCATACATCGTCTTGTATGCCACTAAAAAAAATGCCTGTCATGGTTTTCATGTTAACTCCTATTATTTATGTTCGTCACACAGTAACGTCGCGCAATACCAACTTCGGGGTAGATCAAGCTAGCGAAACGGCCGCCAGCGCACCATGAGCGTGGCACGTAAGTCATGCTGTACATGACATGTGTGTCATGACTTTCATGTTAACTCGTGTTATTTATGTTCGTCACACAGTCAAGTCGCAAGATACCAATTTTGGTGTAGATCAAGCTAGCGAAAAGGCCGCCAGCGCACCATGAGCGTGGCACGCAAGTCATGCTGTACATGACATGCGTGTCATGATTTTTATGTTATCTCGTGTTATTTATGTTCGTCACACAGTCACGTCGCAAGATACCAATTTTCGTGTATATGAGGCCAGCGAAACGGCCACCAGCGCCCCATGAGCGTGGCACGTAAGTCATGCTGTACATGACATGCGTGTCATGATTTTCATGTTAACTCGTGTTTTTATATTCGTCACACAGTCACGTCGCGTAATACCAATTCCGGTGTAGATGAAGCTAACGAAACGGCCCCCAGCGCACCGTGAGCGTGGCACGTAAGTCATGCTGTACATGACATGCGTGTCATGATTTTCATGTTAACTCGTGTGTTATTTATGTTCGTCACACAGTCACGTCACGCAATACCAATTTCGGGGTAGATCAAGCTAGCGAAACGGCCGCCAGTGCACCATGAGCGTGGCACGTAAGTCATGCTGTACATGACATGCGTGTCATGATTTTCATGTTAACTCGTGTCATTTATGTTCGTCGCACAGTCACGTCGCACAATACCAATTTCGGGATAGATCAAGCTAGCGAAACGGCCGCCAGCGCCCCATGAGCGTGGCACGTAAGTCATGCTGTACATGACATGCGTGTCATGATTTTCATGTTAACTCGAGTTTTTATGTTCGTCACACAGTCACGTCTCGCAATACCAATTCCGGGGTAGATCAAGCTAGCGAAAAGGCCGCCAGCGCCCCATGAGCGTGGCACGTAAGTCATGCTGTACATGACATGCGAGTCATGATTTTCATGTTAACTCGTGTTATTTATGTTCGTCACACAGTCACGTCGCAAGATACCAATTTTGGTGTATATCAAGCTAGCGAAACGGCCGCCAGCGCACCATGAGCGTGGCATGTAAATCATGCTGTACATGACATGCGTGTCATGATTTTCATGTTATGACTTGTCATTTATGTTCGTCATACAGTCATGTTACGCCATAATAATTTTAGTGTATATTCGATTAACCAAGCGACCAGGAGAGCACAAAGTCGTAGGCGGCTAGATAGATAGATAGATAGATAGATAGATAGATAGATAGATAGATAGATAGATAGATAGATAGATAGATAGATAGATAGATAGATAGATAGATAGATAGATAGATAGATAGATAGATAGATAGATAGATACGCTCAAAGTCGCAGAAGTTCGCTAAGAAATGCTTCGCATTTCAAAGAATCGATTACGTGAAGATTGGTGGTAGCCGTTCTGACCACAGACAAAACACGTCTTGTTTGCATTGCAACGCTTTTGCTTTGCATGTCCTTGTATCTCTTGAAGCAGTGCTGGAACATCTGGTCTGCCTCTTGAATTGCGCGCGCATCCTACTTCATGACCCTCCGCAAAAGAGACTCGATCCGATATCTTCTGCACAACGAAAATTCCGCTGCAGCGGAATTTTCTTTTAGGGGCGAAGCTCAAGGCGGCACCCGTTCGTCCCTCGTAGTCGTAGTCGTAGTCGTAGTAGTGCG
>NC_051183.1:1954246-2014831 GCF_013339695.2 Rhipicephalus sanguineus
ATGTGTTGACGCCACGTGTACTTAGATTTAGGTGCACGTTAAAGAACCCCAGGTGGTCAAAATTTCCGGAGCCCTCCACTACGGCGTTCCTCATATTCATATCGTGGTTTTGGGACGTTAAATCCCAGATATTATTATATTATGACCATGTTCAAGAACTGTCAAGGACCCCTTCAACACATACAGACTGGTTCGTGAAACGCGCGTACATTCTCCCTCATAACGGACAAGTATAAGCATAACAACTGTAACGCAACTGTCATAACTGCATCTGTGACTGTAACGTACGTGCAGTGCGTCTGCGCGTGCCGCTCGGCTGTTTGTATATCGAGAGGAACTTTCCTGAATGAAGCTTAGTTCCGAGTAACGCCTGTCCTGTACATTTGTGTTTCTTCTTTGTGCTGTTCGGATTGACGCTATCCAGTATTGAGGAATATAAGCACTACCTATCAGCTTACCGCGTCTGGTGCTGGTAACACCCATATTGCTCTTGGCATCGTTACGCAACTGTAAACAACTGGTTATATAATACATATGCGACTCTTCAGCGTATATCAGGGTGTTTATAGCACTTCCAGGTTTCTCTAGCGTCATTACGTAAACTTTCGCTCAATATGAAAAATTACGCCACGGTCACCACCCCGCGCATGCTTCGCATAACATTGATTCCCACGGTACGTGGGATCTGCCGAATTTTTTTCATAAGGGACATCCTACGTCAATCTGATTAATCTAATTTTAAATAAAACGTTGTCTTCGTTTTTATATTTGAAATAAAAATATTCGACCGCCGCATGTTATGTATAGATTTACTATAGAATTAAAATGTAAAAAAAAAAAATTACGCATCTCACGCACGTGAATGGTGAACATGAAAGTGGTTAGTTGCTCGAAGAAGTAGGTGTCCATTAGCTGGTAATTTACGCAATATCTTTCCGACATGTGCTCGTAAATGACACGATCCGCCAAGAATATTCGCGTTCACATCGTCCTTTACAGGGCTTACTGGCGCCTTACAATTTCAACCCTTTACAGCAGGGCAGTTTTGTGTCGCCGAATAAACGCTTGCGAAACCACATCAGCGCGTAACCCACGGTAGCGCGCCCACTATGGAATGTAACATATGTATTTACCGGAACATTTTTTTTTCAGTTTTATACGAAAACTGTCACACACTTGAAGCATTTGTTAACATTTCATAGCACACAGGGATGAATACAGGATTTCCCGAAGGGGGGTCAGCTTTTGAGTGAACCTGAAATGTGCTATTCTTGGGGTACAATTAAAGATAATTAGGGGAGGGGGTGCTGTCAGGACATCCGGGCCACCCTTCTGAATTTGGTACTGACAGTACATAAAATACTTGAAAAATAAGAACAGTGAAGTAGTACGAGCGCAAAGCAACCCAACAAACGCCAGCTCAAACTACAAACAACACGCTGCAGCAGAATCGGTCTGTTCGCTGAGAATCAACGACACGCACAATCTACCTGCCTAACATGTGATTGTTCTCGCAATGTAATAAACAAAGTGCTAAGGCGTTCATTGACGGCGGGATTGACGGCGACGATGCACAACGACAGAGCGCAGACTCGCAGACTCTCACGAGCACGAGCACGAGGGGCGTGCTCTCCGAGAAGAGGCGAAGAGGGCGACCCACTAGAAGGCGCTGGAGAGGACGGCCCATTACAACGTTCCAATTCTTCTCTACAATTACCCCGGGTACGAAAAGGGAGCCGTCTGGCGACCTAGCAGCTGGTCACTACGAGAGGGTCATGGTAGGGCTTGAGGCGCTCCACGTTGACAATGTCGCGCCCTCGACGGCGCATGTCGGAAGATGGGTCGATGGGTTCACTCAGGTAGTTGACCGGGGATGTGCGTTCGACGACACGGTAGGGGCCTTCGTATTTGGCCAGCAGTTTGGAAGAGAGGCCAATTGCAGTGGTAGGGATCGAGAGCCATACGAGTGATCCAGGTAGGAACGTGGGTGCAGAAGTGTTGGTCTCACCGCGGATGCTTTTCTGCCGCTCTTGGTCCTGCGTAGTAAAGGTCTTCGCAAGCTCGCGACACTCCTCAGCAAGTCTGGCTGTGGCAGAAATAGGCGCACACTCAGATCGATCCGGCTTGTATGGAAGGATTGTGTCGATTGTGTGCGACGGGTGCCTGCCGTACAATAGGAAAAATGGTGAGAAACCAGTGGTGCTTTGAGGGGCGGTATTGTAGGCGTAGGTGACGAAAGGTAGAATGGAATCCCAATTTGTGTGATCGGCGGCGACATACATCGAGAGCATGTCGCCGAGCGTGCGGTTAAAGCGTTCCGTGAGCCCATTCGTCTGCGGGTGGTAAGCAGTAGTTTTCCGGTGAACAACGTTGCACTTTTTGAGGATGGCTTCGACGACTTCCGACAGGAAGACACGGCCTCGATCGCTGAGCAGCTCCTGGGGTGGACCGTGGCGCAGCATGAACCGGCGGAGCAGAAAGGAGGCTACATCGCGCGCTGTAGCCGCTGGGAGGGCGGCAGTTTCGGCGTATAGCGTAAGGTGGTCTACAGCGACGATGGCCCAGCGGTTACCAGCCGAAGTCAGAGGGAGTGGCCCATACAAATCGATGCCAACGCGCCCAAACGGCCGATCAGGGCAAGGTAAAGGTTGCAGACCTGCTGGTGACTGGTGCGTTGAAGTTTTGCGGCGCTGACAATCGATGCAGGAGCGAACGAACTTCTGCACGTAGCGGTACATGCCTCGCCAAAAGTACCGTTGGCGAATGCGGTGGTGTGTTTTCTATACCCCAGAGGTGCGCACACTGCGGATCAGCGTGGAACGATTCGCATATTTCAGAACGCAGACTGCGGGGTATTACTAGTAGCCACTGGCGGCCGTCGGCGTTGTAATTGCGTCGGTGGAGGAGGTCGTCGCGAATGGCGAAATGGTGGGCTTGACGACGCAACGCGCGAGTGGATGGTGTTGCCGAAGGATCAGTGAGCAAGTCTAGCAGTGAAGCGATCCATTGATCCTTGCGCTGTTCGGTAGCGATAGTGTGAACGTCGATGGAAGAAACGGCATTGTGAGACATTGAGCTGTGGGTGTTGTCGTCAGGCAAGGGGGAGCGCGAGAGTGCGTCGGCGTCAGCATGCTGGCGTCCGTTGCGGTACAGCACGCGGATATCGTAGTCCTGTAGGCGAAGTGCCCAGCGGGCGAGGTGGCCTGATGGATCCTTCAATGATGACAACCAGCAGAGGGCATGGTGGTCGGTGATGACATCAAATGGGCGACCATACAGATAAGGTCGGAACTTCGTAAGGGCCCAGATGATCGCTAGGCATTCCTTTTCGGTGACGGTGTAATTGGTCTCGGCTTTGGTGAGCGTACGACTTGCATACGCCACGACATATTCAGGGAACCCTGGTTTGCGCTGCGCAAGGACAGCGCCAAGGCCAACACCGCTGGCGTCTGTGTGTACCTCTGTAGGGGCCGTAGGGTCGTAGTGGCGTAGTATGGGAGGCGACGTCTACAGACGACGGAGCTTCACGAAAGCGTCGTCGCACTCTGACGACCATGAATTGAGGGACCCGTTACTTCCGAGGAGCTTCGTCAGCGGCGATATGACGGTCGCGAAGTTTCGAATGAAGCGCCGAAAGTAGGAACACAGTCCTACGAAACTGCGCAGTTCTTTGACGGACGTAGGTTTGGGGAACTCGGTCACGGCCCGAAGCTTGGCTGGATCGGGAAGAATACCATCCTTGGACACGACGTAACCGAGTATTGTCAGCTGCCGTGCTGCAAATCGGCACTTCTTTAGATTCAGTTGTAGACCGGCGTCGCTCAAACGCGTCAAAACATGCCGCAGGCGTTGAAGATGTGTGGAGAAGTCCGGAGCAAAAACAACGACGTCGTCGAGGTAGCACAAGCATGTGTGCCATTTCAGGTTGCGCAGAACGGTATCCATCATGCGCTCAAAGGTGGCGGGCGCATTACACAGCCCAAACGGCGTGACGTTGAATTCGTACAAGCCCTCGGGCGTGACAAAGGCGGTCTTCGGTCGAGCGTCATCAGCCATGGGTACTTGCCAGTACCCTGAGCGCAAATCGAGAGATGAAAAGAATTCTGCTCCTTGCAGGCTGTCAATCGCGTCGTCTATTCGCGGTAGTGGATACACGTCCTTACGAGTGATCTTGTTGAGTCGTCGGTAGTCTACACAGAACCGCACAGAACCGTACTTCTTCGCAACAAGTACGACAGGAGACGCCCAGGGGCTGTTAGATGGTCGAATAACATCGCGTCGCAGCATGTCGTCGACTTCCTCGTTGATTACACGGCGTTCTGTGGGAGATACGCGATATGGACGTTGCCGCAGTGGCGGCTGGGCGCCAGTGTCGATGCGATGCGTAACGGCGGAAGTGCGGCCGAGAGAAGTTTGAGCGACATCGAAAGAAGAGCGAAATTCGTCCGACAGGCCCAGAAGCTGGGAACGCTGGACCGGTGTAAGGTCGTCAGCAATGGAGGAACCAAAGACATCAGCGGGTGATGAACCAGATGTCGAAACAGCGCTGAGCGTACTGGAACTGTGGCAGTGCATTTCATCTGGTTCGTCCATAACTTGTGCGTCTTCGAGGGGTTCCACGCTGCCGAGACATTCCCCTCGGACCAACATAACACTGTACGGAGATGGGTTGATAACAAAAATTGACGTACTGCCCTGAGTGACTTGCACGGTCGCGAAAGGCACCAGCATGCCTTTCCTCGTGCAAACACGGTCAGATGGCGAGAGAAGTGCAACGGTGTCGGAGAGACTGGCGCAGTACACTGACACCGCCGTCGACGAGTTTGCAGGCACCTTGGTGTCGTCTTTGACAAGTACCTTGCCCGCAGCCGATGGACTGTCTGCCGGCGCCAATTCAGAGAATGGTGAGAGCTCTATTTCGGCTGGTGCGCAATGAATGACGGCGTCGTGGCGGGAGAGAAAATCCCATCCTAGGATGACGTCGTGAGAGCAGGCAGGAATTATGATCAATTCGACGGCGTACAGAGCATCCTGAATAATGACGCGAGCTGTGCAGACCGCTGTTGGGTGGATACTTTGGGCGCTGGCTGTACGGAGGGGGAGCCCCGAAAGCGGCGTCGTCACTTTTCGCAGTAGTCGGCTAAACTTGGCGTCCATAACGGATACGGCGGCTCCAGTGTCGATAAGGGCGGATGCGCGAACACTGTCCACAAACACGTCAATCACGTTCGAGGGGCTTCGCTGAGGGCTTTCGCAGTTCGATAGCATCGCAGCCCTTGCCTCGTGGACTGCGACGACTAGTTTTCCTGGTCGCGTGAGCCCGGACGTGGCCGCATCGGCGACAGTGAGCGACGTCGTGGAGACGGTGAACGGCGGGTAGATGGTGCGGGGCGGGACGTCGGTGACATTGGCGGCGCTTGGTCATAATAAGGGCTGCTTGATGAGCTGGTCAGGGTTGATGCGACCCGAGGCGGCTGCACGCGATTGCAGTAGCGTGCGACGTGACCGGCGCAACCGCACGCAAAGCAAATGGGGCGGTTGTCGGAAGTGCGCCAGCGGTTCGCGGGTCCCATCCATGTCGCAGAACGGGATGGACGAGGCGGCTGCTGAAATGAGTGCATTGTGGGCAGCTGTCGGGGCCTGGGGGCGACGTCGACGTATGTAGGCGGCACAGCCACGTCGAAGGCCTGTGGTCCGACGACGGCTTCGGCGCAACTCCGCGGGCCAGCCACAGGAATCGCTGGGGGCGGCCTGGCTACAGCTTGCGCGTAGCTTAGTGGTGCAGGCACTAGAGGCGGCTGGTGGTATTCGGGAATGACCTCCGCGATTTCTTGCTGAATCGCTCGGCGGAGAGGAGGCAGTGTCAATTCTTCTCTACAAAAGTAATGTCAACAGCAGCGCAGGCATGCGCGAGCAACCGCGATGCAGCTTTGAAGCTCGTACACGCAGTCGTTTTTTCTATGCCTGCAGGCGCACGGAGCGAAACCTGACTCGTTACGGCATGACACGAAAGAGTGTTCTCTGATGAGTGCCGATGCTGTCACATAACGCATCTATTAAGAAAGGTGAACGTAAACACGGCGTTAGTCGCAAGCAGTAGCCGGAGCGACGGAACGATCTGACTCGTCTCCTCGGCCGAGAGGCAATCTAATAACATGGAGGTTAGTTTCCTGCAAACCTGTTTACAGCATCCCGGTTTACTCAATCTGAGCAACACGGCCACACAAAAATATGTCGGCACTGCCGTTCCTATCAGCCGCCACATGCCGATACGCACGCTCCGTGTGTTCACATTTGCATAAGTATGTGCACATTTTGCATGTGTATGTGCTCCGTATGTGCACATTTGGATAAGGTCTATAGGGGGCAAGTCTCACCGCCGCGCCTACCCCACCCCCCCCTCTTCAGGTCGAGTCTAACAGAAAACAACCTTGGCCATTAACCAGCAGTTAACACTTTAATGACGTGACACGTCCGACTGAGTAAAAGTGTGGTGCAGACGTGGTGCCCCCCCCCTTTAATGATTAGGGAGACATCTCCCCCTCCCCCCATTTGTGCACACGCCTATGGACGAGGAGCTACGCACATATGTATCCGTCTCTGCAAGGTGTATTCGCTACAAAATGGCTGACTGACCAATCGGGAGGAGCCGTAACATAAGACCATGGTGCGCTGCAGCGCGCCAACCAATCGATCTTGTAATCTAACAAAAGCGAAGGGACGGATGTAAAGGCAGACGTTTGTGAGCTGATGAGTCCGACAGTTACTTGAGTGCATTCCCTTGGATGCCCAATGTCATGGGCGATGATTTTTTCATAATCCCGGCCGCGAGGGCCGCCTGTCCCCGCTTCGAGACGAGAATGCCAAGGGCAGCAACGTACAGTGATTTAATCGACCATACGTTAGACAATCTAAGGGGGTCAAACGTATTCAGCGTCCCGCTGGCTCACCTTCTAACCGGATCGTAGTTGGGGCTCGTAAAATAACAGACGTTAATTTTGACAAAACATTCAGTGATGTAGAATATTCACTGCTTTGTTTCGTGTAGCGCGCAATTCACTGATCACATCTCCGATACCGATCGCATATGTGGCTCAAACTCACTTCGGGGATACGCAGATAGACGTTAAAGCTAAAAAAATTCCATGACCGCTATAGCTTACATAAGGTTTAAATTGGTAAGTGTCAGCAACGCAAAAAATTGAACACATCTGCTGCGCAGAAGTAACGAAAGATTACTGAAGAGATGGGCTCATTTTTTGTGCTATATAAGGAGTGTTGCGATCACAAAACAAAGAAAAATTGAATCCGATGCTATTACAGCCGAGTTGTTTGAACCTCGCTAGGTTTCTGATGTCGTCATGCGCAGTTTTTGCCCAGCTGAATATTGGCGGCGAGATCTAGCAGAGTCGGCACCTAGCGGCGAGCGGACGAAACCCCGCGGTGTGGATGGCTCCTTGCGTCGTCTGCTAGCCACACCTTGTTCGCATGTGTGCGTACGTCATGCGCGTCCTCAGATTACAGCTTATTTCGTTGTGCTAGCACAGTATCAAATGCTTGTACGTATGCCTACACGATATACATAAGCATTTCGCCTTACGAGACTTATATGCACTCTAATAAGTGAGTACATGCCCGTGTCGGTATGGCGCTAGGTCTAACCATCGTACCGTCCATTCGTCAAAATCATTTCAATGTGGGTACTGCTTTCTCGTTCAAGCACGTCACATAGTTCATTCGGCGTCGTCCTAAACAAAAAAAGTACTGAATGTCGAGGTGTGAATGGAGAATTTTAGCGACACCATCTCGTGGTGTGTTGGAGATTTGGAAATCCTTGTGATACCGCAAAGCATGAACTAGCGTCTGTAGAGGCTGGTAAGCGGTAAAAAAGACCTTAAAGGGGTCATGAACCACTTTTCCAAGTAATGATCTAATGGCCTCAGTATCGGAGTGTACTGCCTCCCGAATCGATTGCCGCAAAAATTTCTCGAATCCGTCAAGAATCAGCGGAGTTTCGGGGGTTTGGCGCACGCTCCCAGCGCTTTCTCTCTTTTCTCGTGCCGGCGAGCGCACTGGAAGCTAGACAGGGAGGGATGGCATGGGGGAAAGAAGTTCCGCCAGCGCGCGTCATGAAACGCGATCGCTCTCCCGCTGTGATTCGCTTGCGCGAGTGCGGCTACCGTGTACTGAGGAGTGCGGCGCCGGCAAGTGGCGGCACCCCGCGGCAAGAAGCGCATCTGATCCGAACGCCGCTCTCGATTTACGTCGGCTATCGGCCAATAAGCATGCTATGTCTCTTGCGACGTACATCGGACAGACGCCCCGCCCACCGACGAGAGTGAGAACCGGCGTCTGTTTAAAAAGAGGGTGCCTGGGGAAACGGCAACTTCGCGCTCCGCTTGTGGCCATTACGCGGCGCGCACGACTGTAATATTTGGCAGAGCAGTTCATAGCCGTGTCAGCTTTCCGCAGGATGTGTTTTTTCAATCAGCCCAAGGGGTGCTTCATGACCCCTTTGCGCCACGCAGTTCTACAGCAATACGCGTATCCATGCAAACAAAGAAGCAGAGTGCACGAAGTTCTACTTCATCTAATTACGCAGAAATACAGGTTCTCTTTCTTTGTAGCTGCTAGAGCAAGAAGTAAATACTTCAATAGCTCAGTCGCGCAACACAATTTATATTGTGGTACAGGCAAAACAAAATTTAAACACGTGCAAATAAAGCAAGAAAAAACATCGAGCACAGGGCAAAACACGAATGTGACTGAAGGTCAGTACCCCACACGTCTCTCACAATTATTAGGCACGTTAGGGCGGTTGCGTGCATTGATGTGCCAATGGAGGGCACATACATCACCATTATGCTGCAGTCAACGCGGTTTACTCGCCAACAGTCGAATCAAACCGCATACGGCGAAGCGCCGCTGCGTACATTTGTATACGCGCCGCGGGCCGCCTATACACACAATCGCGGCGACGGTGCTGCCACCTATAGCCCGATCCCGCGGCGAATAGCATCGCACGGGATAGCGAGGCGGAGAGGAGGAGAGTGGCGTGCGAGGGGTCACCTTCCGTAACAACACGGAAGTCGATAAAGAGCAGCAAAAAGTAACGCAGATGTCTCATACCGAGTCTTCAAATCTCCCTCTAACAAGATTCGACTCGTGCCGGGGAAACCCTACATGCTTACCTCAAACATTGGCATCATCGACGCTTTGGTATACGGAGCAGTGGGAACTCTACGAACGGGAATCGCTGGGTGGACCGTGCTACTCACTTCCTCAGCTTTTACTGCAGTGGAGCTGCCATACGTTTAGATCACAGGCGTGAGTTACGACAGGGAGGGGGGGGGGGGGGTGGAGGTGCCTTCACCTCACCCCCACAAACTCTTTCACGGGAAGTTCTTGATAAAATTATATTGCGTGAGTCATCTCTTTCACTAAAAATGTCCTTACTGAATTGCCGCCACTGAGAACTCGAGCGTTTTTGATGGTACGAAATGAAATAGTGCAAAGTGGAGCACCGAATGTGCGAGATATTTGTGCCAAAGAGCACTGACACCATAGTCGAAAAAAATCTAAGTATACGCTGACGTAATTATAAGCGACTCATGCTCGAAGAACAATAGGACGAAGACTTCTCCTTGGCGCGAGCGCGCGCTCAATATGCTACAGATGGCTATGCTACTCGTGGTTTTGCCTGCGTTACGCCAAGCTGCGACAGCATACGGCCGCCCGGGCTCCTAAAGTGCTCCGCACGTAGCATCACCAAGGCGCCCGAAGAACAAGATGAAGAAGACCTCTGCTTGGCGCGAGCGAGCGCTCAATATGTTGCAGATGGCTATGAACCATTTATTGTGTGTAAAGGTGGGGGCCGAGACCCCTACATCGGACGTCGGTGCTCCCTCACTGTTAGGAGGCCCCCTTAAAAAGGGAAGGAGAGCCCCTGAAGCGCAATCCTCTTCACCGCGCAGGAGATCCCCTTCACCATCAGGCTGGTGCATATCGAGGCACCCCTCACCAAGGCGCGGCGCACATGCAAATGTGGAACGGCGAAGTTGCGTGCATATTTATCTAACGCGTGATTCGCACGCTGCACACTGTGGCAAATATACGACGAATCTGTGCGCAAGTTTCCATTTCCGATACGCAGCGCCTGTTCTAGAGTGAACTTGACAAAAACAAAGATTCTCAGCAAAAAAAAAACGTGGGCTGTCCATCTTCAATCACGTTTCACTATGTACAGCTGGACTGGTATTACTTAAACACTACGAATCAAATTTGGTGTGTGGCCTCAAGGAAAAACTACTTCAGCATTTATTGTTCCCACTGACTTCTTGGCTGGAATCTGTCAAGGTTACTCCGTATCTAGCGTGAACTCTCTATTCCACTTATAGTATATGTAGGCGTACTCGATTTACTATAATTTCTTTATTTGCAACAAATCTTGGGCCTGAAGATCAATCAAGAGGGAAAAGATCTGTTATTACTTGTGTTCATTATTCATGCAATTACCCCGCAGCGCCAAAACTATTATAGCGTAGAAGAGGGAAGGGTGGTTGTAACGGGAAATAAAATATATAAAATACATTGCTTTTCAGTCAGCTTGTTCCACTGGCTAGTACAAAAAAATGAGTTAGCACAATATTTTTTCCTGGGCAGGATACTCCGGGATTTTGCAATCATAATCAATACGCTTTGAGATGTAATGAGGTTTCTTTAATTAGGTTTTCTTGGTAATTCCATTTTTATTACAGTAAATAGAACATAAAAAATCATTCTTTATCACGACTTGTGGAAAGGGCTTTCCATCCAAGTTCAGCCTTTATTGCAGTGCTGCTCTCCCTCCTTCCGTACCGTCGGAAGGCGAACTGGGCAGCTCAGTTTTGTATTCGCCCTGAAGCGTCCCACACAATAGAGCCATACTCGAAAATTGTTTCTACACAGGTATTATATGCCATATGTTTTATATTTGCATGCGATCATCGCAGATTTTTTTGAATGAGCTTGCTTGTTTAAAATGTTATCGTTCGTTGTTCAATAACAAAAACTAACTGTACTCATAAGACAGTTCGTTCCTCATCTATTTGGCTACAAATTTGGCGAAAAAAAAATAAATGAGGCGTATACTGTGGCTACTTTTAGCTTGAGTTATGGCTCCTTTTGATATCCACCCAACCACAGCCCTGGGTGAAACGCACCGGACGCCACACGTGGAAATTAAAATTATGCGAGACTCGGGCTATGCTGCATCGTTGCCCGCGCTGCGTTTGCGTCTTATCTTTGGCGACCCACGCTAGCTTTTCATTTTCGGGTTTTAGCGCCGCGCACTCGTGGCCCATCGGCCAGGGAAAAAAAAGGGCGTCCCGTGGTTCGTGGTGGCGCGAGCTAGTGGGAACGCTTAGGCTCTTGTAGGCTTATGCCACAGGAGAATCTCAGTATATATCTTACACCGCGACCAGAATCTTCAGGCAAAAATTACAGCCCAAATGCACAAGAGACCCACGAAGGAAAGAAACGTATGACACAAGCTCTGACTGTCAACTGTTTTATTCGTTCATACGCCAGTACATACACAAGCCCAAGGAAACCTTTCCGAACGTGCGCACGCAACGATAGCTCTAAACCAAAACGTGTAACACGGATGATAATGTATTAGATACGCGAAGACATGAAATCATGGGTGCAGGGACAAAGAAGTAAAGAAGAAGTAGGAAGGACAAAGAAGTGCGTTTGCGCTCTAATTTTAGCCACAGCAATATGTACCAACCAGTGCTGGGCAGTATCGAAGATACATGTATCTCAGATACTATCTTAGATATTCTTTGGGTATCTTGTATATGTATCGGCATGCGTCTCGCAAGACGCGTATCAGTATCTCTATTTCCGAAACATTGAAGAACGTATTGAGTACCTTAAGATACAAGATACTGCAATCACACCTCCACCATGCGAAACAATAAACGTTGGCTGAACGCCGCTTCTCAAGCTGACACTGCTGCCGTCAAGTCACCAGAATGAAACTATAGGCAGCGGCATTATTTCATCTTTCTACCAGAGTTTTCCAGCGCGGTAGGCGATGAGCTCTGAGCGTCCCTATTGGTGAAGGACAATCACGTGGTGACGCTAGCGTCGTGTCGACAGACAAGCGCGCGAACGTACGCCTTGCCGACCTTTTGTTTTATCGTTTCTTTTAACTGTGTCAGTTCCGTGATACTTGGCACTTAGCAACCATCCTGTGCCGTATACTCCAATAATCGCGGCATCTTTCACACACATTCTGATGCCGCTGTAGTGTAATTATCAATGTTTCTCTTTAGTGGTGCTTTGTTACGAAGTCTGAACAATGCAAACATACGGGGGTGCTTTGCGTCTAGTGGCTTTCACACATCGGCGAATTGAAGGATGTCTTGGATGTATGTTTGACTTACATGCACTAAGATTAACGTTTATGCGAATAATATTCGAACAGCAATAGCACCACTGGTACAGATGCTGGATTTAATAGAACAAGCATTCACATAACAACCGCTATCTTGGCGTACGTCGCCTTTTCTTTTATTCAAAGATCTTTTAAAATCATAATTTCATTGTTAGCAGAAGTTCTTTCTTAGCTGCCCTTCTTTTCCATCCCATACATTACATATGATTCTATGTATAGGTTCTTTCTGGTCTGCTTACTCCAATATACCTTTAAGGTACTGCCAGGGTAAGCTCTCTGATTTATTCTTGCTTTTAACTGTCTGCGTCATTTCTGCTACTGTGTACATTCTTATACTCCACTTGCATTTACTGGTATGCAAACGCAATATTTTTAGCAAATACATAATAATCCGATCGCGCCTGGTGTATGCCATAAAAAAATTCTGATTGCTACTAAGTAAAATCTCGAAGTTGTGTTTCCATTGTAATAAGGTAACTTATTAGGAGCCGTTTTAAATATGTTAGCAAAGGTATTCGAGAAACATTCTTATACCCAATGCTCAGTTTTTCTCATGAGCGTCCCAACGAGTCGTTTTACGCTGTTTTCCATAGGCACTGAATTTAATTGTCAGCTATTAGGGGTTACCCGCCGTAGTGCTCTAGTGGTTCTGGTGCTTGACTGATGACCCCATGGTCGCGGCGGCCCCATTTCGACGGAGGGAACATGCTAGAGGCCCGTGTGCTTATATTTAGGTTTTTAAGCCCCAATGGGTCAAGGTTTCTGGAGCCCTACATTACAGCGTCTCTCATAATCATAGCGTGGTTTTGGGACGTCAAAGCCAACAATTATTATTAGGTCTTGGGGATGCTGCCTGTGTCGTGTTTCTTCTCTTATTTTCTGTGTCTGATACGCACCGCTCTTCTATTTTACTTAGGTATATCCGTGTTCCTTGTTTAAGCTTCCTTAAATTCTTATACTGTTACTAATCATCATACAATCAAAGCCATAAGTGGCATTAGTCTGAATAGCGGCGGTGTCCTGTGGCGCTTTGTGCCACTGTACAATACGTCCGAAACGTTTCTGGGTGGTACATGTTCTTGGTGACGTACATCTGTCCGGTAAACCGTTATTGCGAAAACCGTAATACATTTACGGGCAAGGTAGAACTCCACAGCGGTATATGCGCCATCGTGCGGAGGCTTTTTATTGAAGTTCTTATGGTTCGATGGCAACCCACTAGCTGGTCGGCAAGCAGAGCAGTGACTCCAATCAATTATAAAATCAATTACAAATTACAATGGCAAACCTCTATCATCGAAGTGTACATAAGGTGTTGTCATGTTAAGCAGCTAAAGCGACGCCAATAAGTTGTTATGGAATGTAACTAATATACCTTGAGCAAGAAGTACACGTTTCGAGATACTAACGCACGTTTCATTCCAGTGAAACAAAATTGGTCGCAGCTAATACATTTCCAAGCGAACAATTTCGTGCATAGGCATTTAGTGCTACCTTATATAGATATATAACAACAAATTTCCAGATGTATCAAAGTATCTAAAGACACAATTGGAATCTATCATATCGGATACAGTCAGTGATGTAGTATCTATCTGTATCTCAAGTCTTCTAGCCTGAGTATCTTGTATCGTATCGCGATACAATTTAGAAGCATCTTTACAGAGCCCTGGTACCAACTAGACCCAAATGAAGATTTATTTTAGTGACCAGAACCGACGCCAGCAGAGAACGTGAATCGTAGCTTCACGTGTCACTGCCAAGCGCCGTCTTTATTTTCTTCTCTTGAGGTGGCGCGCTCTCGTGTTTTATTCGCCGCACAAAGGAGGGCGCTACAGGGTCTTGGGTCAACGCGATCGCAAGGGACTGAGAGTGGGTTGCGTTCCGCGCATGCGCCCTGGTGGCTCGCAAATTTCTTAGGCTCCCAATTCTAAAAATCTCTATTGTTTCGCCAGAGTTTGGATGTGCATCTCCGACCTGTACTTTGATATACAGGGCGTGGTCGACTGTGCTTGCGCGCCTATCTCTTGAGGGGGAGTTTTGTACGTCTTGTTCTTTCACCGCAAAGTTTGCGTTGAAGTTATAGAGCGCACGAAGGTCACTTTGTTCTCTGCAGCGCCCTCGTTTGCGAATGGAGTGAGCTGCTAGCTAGAAGAGCCAAAGTTAGGGCTAATTGAAGTAACAACTGTGACAGTTCGCACTCAACGTGTATACCTGTGCGTTTTTTTCGTGCGTCTTTCTTTGTACTTGAGCAGCGCGCTGCAAGTGTCGAGCTGTGACAGTTGTGAGTTCGCACTCGCCCTGTGTGTTTTCTTTTCTTGCGTCCTTTGTGCTTGAGCAGCGCGCAGCAAGTTTGGAGATGTCGTGAATAATAGTACAGCCTAAAAATGATCGTTAATAATTCGGAAATCGTGGCTTCTATGGCCATATCCGTTGGTAAGAGAATACCCGTACGCCGTGGTTGCGGTAACGCGTCACAAGTAACGGCGTTACCGGTAACGCGTTACCTTTTTCGGTAAGTTAGTAACGTACTTGTTGCCATATTCGAACTTTAATGGGTAACGTACGTACGTTAACATTTTTCGGTAACATGGGGTGTCAAGTTTCTCGTTACTTTTATTCCAATTATCCCGGGAGTTTTCTACAAAACTACTTCGTCTCGCCACTTTCGCAGAGCTCGCGTAGGTGCGGACGTATTCATCAAGAAGGGAGAAAGCTGTCCGATGACAGTTTTGAAATGCAGCTGTTGGTTAAGTTCTACAAGTTGTATTTATAAGATCTCTCTGGAATAATCTAGCGCTTGTTATCAATATTGTTTTCAAAAAGAAATTTGCTTCCTTCAATCGGCAACTGCGGGCATAAGTTTTTATAGTTACTCAATTACAGGGGCGAAGGAATTTAGGGTCTAGGCTTGTGCACTGTCTGTCCGTCAGAGCATATACCCGACGAAACATCTGTGAACGTATGTTTGTATGTTGCGATTACGATTACGATTATAATGTCTCAGATAAAAGTCATATGCAGCACTACAACACTCCTGAAATATCTTAACAAAAATGAAATCCAATAATAATTAAGGGCAGTATGTTCCCGACATCAACAAATCTGGCTATCACAATTCTGAAGGATGTGCCCAGTGGGATGTAGAAGGTGCCGTGCCTGACAGTTTGTCTTCAATGAGAAACCCTGAAGAAGGGCTTTCGTAAGAGTATTAGAGAAGCGAGTTGGGCTAGTTGTTGCGTATTAACTGCAGACATATCTACTAGCGCGAAAAACACACAAAGGACCAGGTGAAGACGGCAGACGCTGCGTCCTCTCTGCCGTCTTTACCTCGTCCTTTGTGTGCTCTTCGTGCTAGTAGATATGTCAGCAGATTCGTAACAGCTTGAGTCGGAGACAACTATTGAAGTGCGCGGCATTTCCTCCTCGAAGGCGAAACATATTTGTGTATGTTGCCATTACGATTACGAAGCAAACTACAAGCACAAACTCTCATCACTAGTCGGCGACTTCAACGTAGACATTATGGACAGCGACTGGAATACGCAATATATGATGTCTCTATACGCTATACTATGCACTTCATATCACTGGAAATAACCAACAACCACTCGAGGAACATGCACAGACCTTGTTTTTGCCAACTTTAGATGAACTCGAAGAACCATTGGCTCTCCACTTCACAGACCACAAAGCAGTGAGAATGAAGGGAAAACAGAATCCAGAACCCAAGACGATATATGAATTTTAACAAGAGGATTCAAATAGAAGAGCATTAAAGAGGAACCAAATAAATACATCTGTATATATATACAGGGTGTTTCAAGAAATGTGTCCAACCTTCTAAAAAAATCAGGAAAATGTGACATTTCATTGCTGCCTTCAGAATCGGTTTTTCTGTAGTGGCAGGGATTTTAAGATGGTTAAAGAAATAATTTGGTACTGTAATTAAAAATGTTATATTATTTAAATTTTTAATTAGCGGAGTTAGGTGGCTGTGTCAAATGGGAGATTTGAAGTTCTTCATGCCAGAAACCCAACCCAACTTTGAGATTTCGAAAAAGTGGCATCTAGTAATAATTACGAAGTAATGACATTCAACCAAATTCAATGGCGAAACCTAAACAGAAACATGGAAGAAAGCAACTGTCATATTCTTCTGAGACGTCCAAAATTAGTGAATGACTTTTTCTGTAGCACTAGGCATCTTAAGATGCTTAGAGACATGACTTGAGACAGTAATTAAGAAAGTTAAATTAATTAACTTTTTAATTAGTGGAGTTAGGTGACTGTGTCAAATTGGGGAATTGAAGTTCTTCGTGCCAGAAACCCATCCCAACATTGATATTTCGAAAAAGCGGCCTCTAGTGATAATTACGAAGTAATGAAATTCAACCGAATTCGATGGCTTTCGCTGTTGAAAACCGTTACATTTCGTTGAATTTCATTACGCCACAACAATTACTAGAGGGCGCTGTTTCGAAATCTCAGAGCTCGGATGCGTTCCTCGCATGAAGAACTTCAATTCTCCCATTTGACGCAATCACCTAACTCCACTAATTAAAACGTTAATTAATGTAACTTTCTTAATTGCTGTCCTAAATGATGTCCTTAACTACCTTAAAATTCCTGCCGCTACAGAAAAAGCAATTCTGAAAGCCCCGAGCAAATATCGCATTTTCCTGATTTTTTGAGAAGGTAGGACACATTTCTTGAAACACCCTGTATATATATACGCTTTATGCCACTCAATTTACATTCGCAGTGGCAACGCGCGGGTGCCGTATGGTGACGTACCGGTACGATAGCCAGTGCTTCGCCACTAGTCATGATTCACATTAGGGAAGATGTGGTGATTTCTTTTGAGCGAATGAGGCTGACCTTGAAAACCTTCACACCAAAAATCGCAGTTTTGGGGGAAATTATACAGGCCAAAGGAAAAAAAACTGTATACGTGTTTAAATGTCTTTTCCCGTAACAAACATACATTGGAGTGTATACATGAATATCTATACTCATTACAAGTGCTAACAGGAGGGCCTAATCACGAAAAGGGAATTCACCGAAGAATAAGAATGGAACGTATTGGGTAGGCACTCCCAAATAAAGCCAGGAAATCTACTATAGGTGATGCGCAAAGCGCCGACGACGCCATCTGCCGCCACGGCTCGGAAGCGCTGACGGGTCCCGGCGAGCAGTGTTCCCGCGAGCGTCTACGCGAGTGCACGGATGGATGTTTTTTTAGTCGTGATTTAACGACTCTGTCGGGCCTCAGCGATGTCGAAAAATAACTGCTGCGTTGTCGGCTGCTCAAACACACACACACACACAAAAAAATCGCAGGAACGCACTTCTACAGGTTTCCGGTGCTATTTCATGAGCGAGAGCGACGGCGGCGGTGGATTGCATCTGTACGAAGTAGAAAGTAAGCAATCGCGCTTTGTTTACGGCAGTGTTAGAACGATTACCGTGTTTTTATTTTTCCATTTATGTCGCTACGTCTTCAGCGAACGCCACTATACGTTTACACTTAGTCGCCTCGCCTGCATTGTAGACGCTACAATGCACATGAGGGTGTTATTAGTGATAAGACGCGATGCCTAGGCTCTCTTGAAAAACGAATGGCGCGAAGCGCAGTGCCAGAGAATGTGGGGAAGGTGACGGCTCCTTTAAAAAACGCCGTGGAATCACACGTGTGCTGGACGAAATCGGCTGCATTCTACCTATTGATGGCACTGGAATGCGATCATCGGTGCAGAATGTACGCTGTGCGCTTCTGCACCGATGACGACAAGTGTATTGTTTATTTTTTCACAAGTTTATCATGCTGGTTTCAAAGTTTTGCCAACGCTGACCCTTCGCGCGGCCGCACCTGTGAAATCTATACGCCGGTGCGACAGCACTCCCTCAAAATCTACTATATAAACACATGGCACGTAAACGAAGCTACTGTGTCGAGAAAAAACGTTGGTTCACGCGTCAACGCATGCAGGCATTATTGATAGCGACGTTATAACGAAGGCGATGTACTTACGATGAGCTCCACTTCGTAGGGAAGCTTGTTGACGCTTGTCTGTGGCAAACACTTGGCGCGTATGGTGACGTACATTGTCGTCCAACACAGCTGTGACATCGGGCACATGTCCACTATTATAAAGTGCGGCAACTTCGCGCACACTATCGCCGCAAAAGTAATTATCTGGGACGCGCACAAGCGGCAAATCGCACGCGCGCAAATGAAGCGTCTGCTACGCGACCCACCAGCGGTTCCAACGGCCGCCGCTATGCGGCTTTCAGTGGCGCCCCTATAGGCGCTGCGCATCGTGGATAGTCATTAAAGCGAAAAGTAGGCTACCGCTGCGTACTGCCAGTTTTAACACATGGGGCTGAAACATGGAGGATAACAAAGCAACTAGAGAAAAAGTTGAGGACCATGAGGCGTGCAATGTGACGAAAAATGATGGGAGTAACACTAAGGGATCGGAGGATGATAGTCTGGGTCAGGGAACGAGCAGGGCTGGCAGATATCCTAGTTGACATCAAGAGGAAGAAATAGACCTGGGCTGGCGGAGTAATTTGCAGGACAGACAACCAGTGGATAATAAGAGCAGCGGAATGATACCAAGGGACGGGAAACGCAGACGAGGAAGGGAGACTTGGATGAAGTGGCTCAATCGAGAAGTTCACAGTGATACGATGGAATCGGCTCGCACAGGAGAGGGTAAACTATAGATCATTGGAAGAGGCCTTCGTCCTGCAGTGGACTAAAACAGGCTGAGAATGATGATGATGAAGCCGTTTAGGCATTTCTTTATGACAGCAATGCTTGAGCATCAGTCTTGTTAGTAAAAGCTCACCGTCAGAATTACCGTAAATTTGTCTACAGTGACGTTTACGTGGCGGAGAGCGTTGATCATGAAAGCTCAATAATAATAATATCTGGGGTTTAACGTCCCCAAAACCACGGTATGATTATGAGAGACGCCGTAGTGGAGGGCTCCGGAAATATCGACCACCTGGGATTCTTTACCGTGCATGAAATCTCATTTTGCGCTGAATGTCACAGTGAGAAAAACAATGGCCTTACCACGTGGCACAGGGTTAGAAGACATCACATGTAACTCTACAGGAAGCTTCACATACGCCACTATAATATTGCTGGGGTCCTGCATATTTGTCCAAAGCATTATCGTTACAACGGTGTCGACAGTTGGATGAGTTGCTGCATGATTGTAGATGAAAAGCGAGCAAGGAACAACGGACACAGAAAAACAAAAGGGCGAAGTTAGATCGTTAAATCACTCTTTCAGGTAAAATCTTTGTTTCGGCTAGAAGTTTTATGTGAAATATAAATACGAGCTTTACAACATTGTCACTGTGGGTTCCTGCAGCTAAGACCCACTAAATCAAATTTGTGACCATGGAGAATGACACTAGTAAAGTGCGTTACTTTTACAGTGAACGCTGTTATGAGATCACAACAAGGGCTGTTATTGGCGCCGTAGTTGTCCGCCGCCGTCACCGGTGTCCGTAATGACTGTCGCGCGAAAAAAAAGGCTAAATAAGAAAAAAAAATATCCGGCATGGAACGAGCTTCGAACCTGGGCCTCTGCGTGGTAGCCCAGTATTCTACCTCAGAGCCATGCCGGTGCTTGAAACTTGTTTAGCCCTTTCAGTCACGGTGTGTACATATGTACACATCAACTGTACACATCAACAATGATGTGTACATATGTACACATCAACAAGTCGCATCACGCACCGCGTGCTTCTTCAAATGACCTGAAACTTTGTGTGCACATTCGTGCAGGCTACCTGAGTGGACAACTAGCGCTTATTTAACTTCATTACGCTGTATATTTCTGCGGATGATCATTTTGCTAGAGACACTACCATGTTCGACGATCGTTCGACGTGCGACGTTCCAAGACCAACGTCAAGAGTATTTTTTTTCTTCGCTCGAAAAGCATACAACCAAAAAACAAACTCTGCATGCATTTTGGGCCTAATAGCTGATTCCTTTTATGCAAGGATTGAAGCTGACTGATTGCAGAATAATTAGATATTTAATTACACATAATTAGCATTAATTACTGTAACTCACACAAAACAACACATTCCTTCATTTTATTTCTTGAAATGTAATACTGAGTGCCTTGAAATCATGCCATGGAAGTTTGATGCATTTGCAGACAGTGCATCATAATTCGTGACTGAAAGGGTTAGAAAAAGACTCTATACAGGCTTCATGTCGGGAAGGAACCGTATTAACACATGTAATGTAGTGTGGTAGAAGAGTAAAAAATTCGGCAGATCCCACGTACCACGGGAGTCGATGTTATGCGAAGCATGCGGCGGGAAGGTGACGGTGACGTAAATTTTTTTTACTGAGCGAAACGTTATAAAATGACGCTAAAGATTTGTATAAATTGTATACGCACACATATATGTTGAAGAGCTGCATATGTGTTATATAACCAGTTGTTTACAGTTGGGTAACGCTGCCAACGGCAACGTGGGTATTACGAACAGCTGAAGCGGTAAGCTGATATGCAGTACTTGTAATTGTTCCTTATGATGGAGAACGCACGCGCGTTTCACGAACCCGTGTGCATGTGTGGAAGAAGTTCTTGACAGTTCTTGAACAAGGTCATCATCCCCGTGATCAGGGAGCACCGACAGCTGGTCATGACCTGTTATAGGATCCGGTCGTGATCGCAGTGACGAGGGGTTCATGTGTAGTGAAGTATGAGGTATAGTGCAGCTGTTGGAAATCGCGGATGGCTTGGTCATTTCGTCGACAAATTGTCTGTCGATAGAGCCAGCGACATGTCGGAATCTGAAGTAACCCTTCGCTTTGGTGAGGTAAGGGCCATCAAGGCTGGTAAGCCTGGATAGTGCTACGTAGAACAACATCAGTGGATGGCGCTGGTCGTATTCGTAGACTACCTGCGCGTATGTGGCCTACGTAGCCTAGTCTACAAAGCGGCTGTCAATCAATCTGGCATCATCCTCGGTCAGCATGAGGCCATCGCCCAGCTTCGTAAGAAATGAAGAGGACACTACGTCGTTCTGGCGGACTAAGTGCACTTTACGGTGCGATGATGTGACTATCACACGTAACTTTCGTTAATGTATTCCTGCTGAATAGCTAATATAGCTTGCTGAATCATAGGAATAAAAATGTAATGTTTATTAGACTGCTATAAAAGCGGAGCCAACACTGGAACCACAGACGTTAATCTTATATGACACCTTTATTGTAGGAGTATCATGCAGTGTTTATTGCTTTCCTGTAAAATTATATAGTAGTCACCACAGCCACAATTGATGTTGCACCGACATTACGCTTGCATAGGCTGTTTTTCCAAACCAGTTTATAGACCTGGCGTGGCTCTGTGGTAGAATACCTGATTGCCACGCAGAATGCTTGGGTTTGATTCCTGCTGGGATCCTAATTTTCATTCTTTCCATTCGTTGCGTCAATGCTGCCGATGTTTGTTTTTCTTAACGCTCTCGCATTTATTGTCTGTTCTCGCCGTTCCTGGGTAGATATAAACTGTCAATCACCTGTGGCGCATACCCGTGCACCGCGGCCCGTGGTAAACGGGTATGAGCCACACGTGTCTGGAGCAAAGGGTTTGACGACGTACGCGACAAGATTTTCACATTATTCATGTCATGACCCGACAGGCATATTCGTTAGGGGTGTGCGAATATTCGAAAGTTTCGAATATTCGTCGAATATTACTTTCGAAATATTCGTATTCGATTCGAAAATCGTGTATTCGAAAAGTTTCGAATAGTCGATAACTTCGAATATTCGAAAAATTCGAATATGCGATTCGATTGTCATGCATAAAATAACTCGTCTTCCACATTTCTGCTGCGTTCGTATAGCTAAAAACGTTGCCGAGAGGAGCGATAAACATCGTAAGTACACGGAGGCACGATATCTGCCTGCGACGAGCGCCCCAATACGTATGATTTATTGCTGGTGCATCTCCGACGTGCAGCGCTGTTGGCGATCATGTAACCGTTTTCAATATTATCCAGCCGTAACGTGCCGCACTACCACTCGTTCACTATGCGGGACCACTTCTGAAGAAAGACAGTGACCCATGTTACTGGTGGCGGACTGTATACATATATATATAGGCACCTTCAGACACCCCAGTCTGGCAAAGCTTTGCCCCATGTACCTGCCACTTCTGTTCCAAGCGAGCGTGCCTTTGCAGTGGCAGGGGGAGGGGCGGTCTCTGTTAAAAGGGAGCGCCTGCTGCCTGATCTTGTGGAGCAACTCATATTTCTTCATGATAATATTTAGTCATTACTTTCATTGTGCCGTGATATTTGCTTGCGTTGTTATGTGCATTGTGCTAGCCTGGACACTGTGTTCTGGAGATAGCAGTGTATGTTTTGTTGCCAGTCAGGCTGGTAATGTTTTTTTTTTTTTCTTCAAATAGCTACATGTTAAATAAAATATTGTTACTGTGGAGGCATTTTTCCTTTGATATTCGATATTCGATTCGATATTCGAAGGTGGATATTCGTATTCGATTCGTATTCGAAAAATTTGATATTCGCACACCCCTAATATTCGTCAAATCCTCTTACCCTCCCATGCCAATTTTGGTCTACACCAAGTTAAGGAGGCGATCATGAGAGCTTCGCGATATAGGCGGCTAGATAGATAGATAGATAGATAGATAGATAGATAGATAGATAGATAGATAGATAGATAGATAGATAGATAGATAGATAGATAGATAGATAGATAGATAGATAGATAGATAGATAGATAGATAGATAGATAGATAGATAGATAGATAGATAGATAGATAGATAGATAGATAGATAGATAGATAGATAGATAGATAGATAGAAACGCTCAAAGTGCCAAAGGTTCGCAAAGAAATGCTTCGCATTTAATAACACCAGGGGTGCTATGCAGGACGGCCCGAGTTTGGCGAAACTCAAGATCTTTCCGAGCTCTGGCGACACCCCCTTTTGAACGAGCTAACAGTACGAGAAGTTGAAATTCATCCCTCTGCGCGCGTTCTGGGTTCTGTTCCATTGGTTACGATGGAACGCGGCGTCACGTGAAGGGCGGTCGGGAACGTTGGGTGGTGTGTTCTAGAGGCACCTTCTTTCATTTGTTCGTCGTTCCACTGAGTGCAGAACTGCACCCATGCAAGAAAAGCGGCAGAAAGTTCTACTAACTAAACCCGCCACGGTGGTCTAGTGGTTATGGCGCTCGACTGCTGACCCGAAGGTCGCGGGATCGAATCCCGGCCGCGGCGGCTGCATTTTCGATGGAGGCGAAAATGTTTGAGGCCCGTGTGCTTAGATTTAGGTGCGCGTTAAAGAACCCCAGGTGGTCGAAATTTCCGGAGCCCTCCACTACGGCGTCTCTCATAATCATATCTTGGTTTTGGGACGTTAAACCCCAGAAGAAGAAGAAAGTTCTACTAACTATATTTTTTATCTGTGCCCGGGCCATTTGAATTCATTTTCAAGCGTTGAATGTCTGCGCTAAGTATCCTTTAGAATAATCAGCACCGTAGCCTCTGAGATTAGTTCCGACGGAGCACCTTACAGCACCGCGGCTGGAGCTAGTCGCTGAGGTCACGTGTATAATCACCATGGTTGGCCTGTACATTCTAGCGCATTCTCAGCCGGCGCGCGCCCTCTTCATCCTCTCGTCACTCGCTTCCCGAGCACGTGCGCCCGGCTGATTAGCTAATTGTCTGGGCTGTATACCTAGCTAAGTCAGGACGTGCTATGACGAAGCTGATTGCGCCAAATCACGCTAAGGCCGGGCTAACTAAGCCACGTATTACTAAAAACCATGTTAATGAAGCCGTGTAAAGCTACGAACGAGCTCATTAAGATCACGCTAATTAACAGGACGCTAATTAAGAGCGTGTAATTAAAACCAAGATAATCAAGACCTTACTCACCGAGATCTTGTTAATTAGGATCGTGCTACTTAGGATTATGCTAATTACCTCTGTACTATTCAGGACCTTGAGAATTAAACCTGAGTAATTAATGCCGTGGTAAATAAAATATTAACAATTGAGACAGGACTTCTCGGTATTGTGTTAGTTAAGACCTACCTAATCAATAGCACCAATATTGAGACCGAAGTGATACAGTCATTACTCCGAAGCAGAGCAAGCATACTGAGTAGAGGGGCCACGTAAAAAGCTGGAAGAAGCTAGGTGATAACAAGCTCCTCCGATCACAATCTCCTCCTACTTGTGTAAGCTCCTCCGAGCTTGCACAAGTAGTGCAAGCTGACCAAATTATTTTATATGCAAAGATGTTCCTAAGTAGCGTCCACCGCATGGAACACTTGACAGTCACACCGGCACTATATGACAGTCCGACCTTTTCAGAATCAACGAGATTGTGCCGGAGTTCGCGCGTTAATCAGTTTGACTGACAGACACCCGCGGCGACGATCAGGTCCGTCCACCGCGAGTGTCTTGCCGAGGAGCAGTGCTCATGCCGCAACGCCAGCGAGCGGCACGATTCATCTATGAGATTAATCGCACAGACTATGCACACACGCACGAAGAACGTAAGGTTAGATCAGCGTCCTGCAGGACATAATTAAAGTTTTTCCAATCCAATCAAAACGTGGCTTCGACGTCTCGCATTAAATTTCACCGCACTCACGACGTACCCCTCACAGCCACGAAGCAAGTGCCCCTGGTGGCATTTGCGGCGAAAAATGTTACCATTTGCTTGTTTGTGGAGAGATTGTTTCTACCGATTCGTTATTGCAGAAAAATCTTCGGGCGTGGGATGTAAGCAGCAGTAACCAGACCATTTATTTATCTGTAACATTCGATAGCAGCGAAACGAATTGCACCAGAGTAGTGCGTGTGCGCCCTTGTGGCCTTCGAGAGAGGAAATTTCCACGCTGCAAGTGGAACGAAAGAATTTTCCGCAAGAGGGCAAACGCCCACGAACACGCCCATGGGAGGCGCGATATCAATTGGCAAAAAAGTAGCGCGGCAATCACGCTGACGTCGCTGCACTGTCAAAATGTTGACCGAGTGGCGGCGCTGACGCTTTCGCACGCGGTGTTACTTTGAAAACTGCCGCAAATGCCGCACATGCGTTTGTGACGCCATGCTGATTCTTGTAGCCGTTTTTATCAACGCTGCTACCGCGTGCTCCGCACTGTCTTCCTGTCATGACCACCGTAATGCGTGCTCGGAGCAAACTCGTGTGCCCGAACAGCTCGGGCCATCCTGCATAGCACCCCAGGCGTCACACAACGCGAATTCTGTAACCAGGCATCACACTATATGCGAATTGCGCAACGAGTGGGTTGTTGAATGCTTCCAACCCATTACAAAGGCCTCTGCCATAATTCTTCATCGTCATCAGACACAATATCAACAAAGTGCACATAATGCCTTGCAGGTGTTTAGCGTTGGTACCACGGTTCTCCGCAGAATGACTAAAAATTGCATAGTGGCTGCTTCCCTACTTCCCCAAAATTATGATGATTTATTGCGTAGTGGGTTCCTCGAGAGTGCACTTCTATTGGTTGCCAAGGAAGCCCATAAGGCTCCTATGATCCATTTCCTCAGGGTCTCAGTAAAGGTAAGTCCCTCTCTTTCTCTCTTGCTCACGTTAGTGTATGTTATAAAGTGTGGTGGGAGCGTGAAATAACGACCGGCCGTCCTACAATGCGAATTACGTAACTAGTGGGTCGGTTAAAGCTTCCAACCCATTACAAAGGACTCAGCCATAATTCTCCATCGTCATCAACCATCGCATCAACAAAGTGCACATAATGCCTTACAGATGGTATCTCGCTTCTCCGCAGAATGACGAATAATGTCGTGGTGGGTGCTTCCCAACTACACAAAAATTATGATTTGTGGCTTAGTGGAGTCTAGCTGTACTATTCGAGGAATTAGAGGGTGTTAAATGGGATGTAATAGGGCTCAGTGAGGTTAGGAGACCACAGGAGGCTTATACAGTGCTGAAGAACGGACACGTCCTATGCTATCGTGGCTTAGCTGACAGAAGAGAACTAGGAGTGGGGTTCCTTATTCATAAAAATATAGCTGGCAATATAGAGGAATATTATAGCATTAATGAGAGGGTTTTATGTATCGTGATTAAGTTTAATAAGAGGTACAGGATGAAGGTGATACAGGCCTACGCGCCTACATCGAGCCATGATGATCAACTGGTTGAACGCTTCTACGAAGACGTGGAATCAGCAATGAGTAGGGTAAAGACACAGTATACTGTACTGATGGGCGACTTTAATGCAAAAGTAGGCAAGAAGCAGGCTGGAGATCATGCAGTTGGGGAATATGGCATCGGCTCTAGAAATGCCAGAGGGGAGTTACTAGTAGAGTTCGCAGAACGCAATAATTTACGGATCTTGAATACCTTCTACAGAAAACGGACTACTCGTAAGTGGACGTGGAGGAGTCCTAATGGCGAAACTAAAAATGAAATAGACTTCATAATGTGCGACCACCCGGGCATTATACAGGATGTGGAAGTAGTTAACAAGATAACAACTAAACAACTAAAAATGAAATAGACTTCATAATGTGCGACCACCCGGGCATTATACAGGATGTGGAAGTAGTTAACAAGATCCGATGCGGTGACCATAGAATGGTAAGATCTAGAATTCAACTAGACGTGAGGAAGGAACGGCAGAAACTGATACGCAAGAAGAAGCCGATTAATGAACTAGCTCTGCGAGGGAAAGTACAAGAATTCAGAGTTTCACTTCAGAATAGGTACGCGGCTTTAACCGAGGAAACCGACCTTAGCGTTGACGCAATGAATGATAATCTGACTAGTATCATTAAGGAGTGTGCAGTGGAAGTCGGGGTACAGTCGTTAGACAGGACACTGGTAAGCTATCCCAAGAGACGAAAAACCTCATTAAGAAACGTCAAGCTATGAAAACATCAAATGCAACAGACAAAATAGAGCTGGCGGAGCTTTCGAAGTTGATCAATAGGCGTAAAGTAGCCGACATAAGAAAGTATAATATGGAGAGAATTGAGCATGCTCTAAAGAACGGAAGAAGCCTCAAAGCTACGAAGACAAAACTGTGCATAGGCAAAAATCAGATGTATGCATTAAGGGACAAGGATGGCAAGGTCACAACCAATATGGATAGAATAGTTGAGGTAGCGGAAGAGTTCTACAAAGATCTGTACAGCAGCCGAGACAGTCAGGATGATAATGTAAGAAGCAGTAATATCCCAGAGGAATCTGACATCCCACCAGTATTAACAGGAGAAGTAAAGAAAGCCCTAAAGGGAATGCAAAGAGGCAAAGCCGCTGGTGAGGATCAGATAACATCAGACCTGCTGAAAGACGGTGGAGAGATTATGTTAGAGAAACTGGCCACCCTGTATACGAAGTGTCTCTCGACAGGGAGGATACCAGAATCTTGGAGGAATGCCAACATCATCTTGATCCATAAGAAAGGGGACGTCAAGGACCTGAAAAATTACAGGCCCATCAGCTTACTGTCCGTTGTCTACAAGCTATTCACAAAAGTAATTGCTAACAGAATTAATAGGACATTAGAGTTTAATCAACCAAGGGACCAGGCAGGATTTCGTACAGGCTTCTCAACAATAGACCATATTCATACTATCAATCAGGTGATAGAGAAATGCGCGGAATACAACCAACCCCTATACATAGCCTTCATAGATTACGAGAAGGCATTTGATTCGGTGGAGACATCAGCAGTCATGCAAGCACTGCGGAATCAGGGCATCGACGAAGCCTATATAAACATAATGGAAGACATCTACAGCGCATCCACAGCCACTATAGTCCTTCATAAAGAAAGCGACAGAATCCCAATAAAGAAGGGCGTACGACAGGGAGACACGATCTCTCCAATGCTATTCACCGCGTGTTTACAGGAGGTTTTCAGGGCCCTAGATTGGGAAGAATTAGGGATAAGAGTTAATGGAGAGTATCTCAGTAACCTGCGATTCGCTGATGACATTGCATTGATGAGTAACGCGGGAGACGAATTACAGCTCATGATTACTGAACTGGATACGGAAAGTAGAAGAGTAGGTCTGAAAATTAATATGCATAAAACTAAAGTAATGTGGAACAATCTTGGCAGAGAACAGCGCTTTGCGATAGGTGGCGAGACGCTGGAAGTTGTAAAGGAGTACGTCTACTTAGGACAGGTAGTAACCGCGGAGCCGAACCATGAGAGTGAAATAACTAGGAGAATAAGGATGGGATGGGGCTCATTCGGCAAGCACTATCAAATCATGAATGGTAGTCTACCACTATCTCTCAAGAGGAAGGTATATAACAGCTGTATCTTACCAGTACTTACCTACGGAGCAGAAACCTGGAGACTTACAAAGAGGGTTCAACTTAAATTGAGGACGACGCAGCGAGCGATGGAAAGGAAAATGATAGGTGTAACCTTAAGAGACAGGAAGAGAGCAGAGTGGGTCAGGGAACAAACGGGGGTTAAGGATATCATAGTTGAAATTAAGAAGAAGAAATGGATATGGGCCGGCCACGTAGCACGTCGGCAGGATAACCGGTGGTCATTAAGGGTAACTGACTGGATTCCAAGAGATGGCAAACGCGTGAGGGGGAGACAAAAAATTAGGTGGGTAGATGAGATTAAGAAGTTTGCAGGTATAACGTGGCAGCAGAAAGCACAGGACCGAGTTGATTGGCGGAACATGGGAGAGGCCTTTGCCCTGCAGTGGGCGTAGACAGGCTGATGATGATGATGATGATGGATACGTTTCCAGTGTACTTGTACTAGTAGCCGCAAGAGAGTTTACAGCGGGCTCTAGAAATTTCGGTCTTCCAGCTTTCGCTGTGAATGTGCTGCTCTTTCCGCGCAGGCCTGGCATTTCTTTTTTTTTCTCTAACCTTAACGGTAACACATTACCTTATTTTTTCGGGTAACCTAGGGCGGTAACGCGTTCCTTTTTTGTTAGCGTAACGAGTAACGTATTTAGTTATATTCTTCCGGTAACGCCTACCTACAACACTGTCCGAACCAGCTTTCTCCTAACACGCATCTGTCGCGATACCTTATTAACTTTCAAGTGCAATAAAAGATTATAATGCAGCAGAAAAAGCGAACACTTGCTACAGGACGCCTAAATGACTGTAGGATAGAAGTCTTACATCAAAACTTTCACCTGCGCATATTTAAAGTAAAGCGATGTTGATGATTCCGCACTATAACGAGCGAGAAATTAGGAGACAGGTCGAGCAGAAGGAAACATCTAGAGAACGGGGTGTGCATTTAGAATGTAAACGACGATGGTGTAAAGTCCGAAGGGTAACTTAGGTGCCTAGGCTGTTTTATTTCGTTAATCAATGAAACGTGGAACTATCATTGCATGCACTGCCCCTCGTAATCGGTGTGCACGTGTCACGAAGGCTGGATGAAGAAGAAGAAGAAGAAATCCCTTCAGGCGTCGCCGATATTCTGAAGAGCGGGTTCCTCACTCGTCTCCCGGCCACCCGGTCAAGCCCTCAAGGCGCGCCATTCCCGAAGAAGAAACAACAAACCAAGAGGGTGAGGCCGTCGAAGGCTATCATGGTGTCGGAGGTCGTGACCACCACCGCCGTCGTTCTTTGCGCACTGTTGTTCGTCATGCTATATTTTGTCGAGCCCGCCGACGACGCAGTGGCCGCCGAGGTGCTCCTCGGAGACGGACGAGAGGGCGAGGGCTGGCTGCCTCCGATATTCGTGGACTTCACCGGAACAACGGACCCTTCGCTAAAGACGTTTGAGGATGCCGTCTTGGAGACGAAGCGGATGCGTATCCACGGAATCACGCTCATTATGAGCATCAGGGTCAGCGCCCTCGCGTACCTGCTTCTTGATGAGAAGCTGCCATGGGCGGAAGAACTTTTCGGGAACCTCCGCCACGGCGTCAGGCTCATGCTGTACATCGAAGAGCACGACGACTACGTGGCAAAGCTACTTGCCTATCTGTTCCGCAGGTTTCCAGACATGTCCGGACGAGTCCTAGTGGTATCTGCCAGCCCGATGTTTCTGTTCACTCTGGGAGGCAACAACAAAACCATCGTGAAGGCACTTGCCTGGCGACCTTGCGCCGTGGCCTACAAGGACTGGAAGTGCACCGTGCGAAGCAACGAAAAACTCGGCTGGCACATGGTGGCCTTGGCCGCCGACTGGCTCTACGCGTGGTTCTTCGAATGGGGCCTGCTGACACGCGTCTCCATGGCTTCGGCCGTGGTGGTCGACGCGAGTCTGGTCAGCAGCCGTTTCGTGCGCCGTTGGAGCGACCGGGGTCTGCGTGTCCTGGCGCTGGCGTCGGACGACCCGGGCGAACAAGAATACCTGCGTCGAGTTGTCCGGGTGCCCATCATTGCCCGCTACTCTAGTTTTTCTGGTCGTCAATGATGCTCACTTTTACGAGTGGCCGCCTTTGTTTCGTTGATGCTCGCTACCAAATTGAAGGAAGGATGGGTCGGTAATTAGAGGCGCGAGCTAATAAATTTCCTATTTATACACGGCTACAATGGTATCTCTTTGAGAGGTGAGGGTTAAGGAATAGGTTGTGGACATTGGCGCACGCAGAATCATCCAATAAAGGACAAGTCTCACCACAGCGCCGACCCCCCCCCCCTTCTCCTTCTGTTCGAGCCTTACAGAAAACAACCTTGGCCATCACCCAGCACTTAAAGGTTTAATGGCGTGATACGTCCGACTGAGCAAATGTGTGGTGCACACGTGGTGCCCCCTTAGATGATTAGGGAAGCGCTCCCCCCCCCCCCCCCCCCCCCCTCCACGGCCATTTGTGCACACGCCTATGGACGAGGAGCTACACACAAGTATCCGTCTCTGCAAGGTGTATTCGCTACAAATTGGCTCACTGACCAATCGGGAAGAGCTGTAACGTAAGGCAATGTTGCCCTGCACAGCACCATCCAATCAATCTTGTAACGAAAGCGAAGGGACGGATGTAAACGCAGACTTCTGTGGGCTTTTTAGTCCGACGGTTACTCGAGTGTGTTCCTTTGGATGCCCAATGTCGTGAACGATGATTTTCTCATAATTTCTGCCGCGAGGGCCGCCTGTCCCAGCTTCGAGACGGAAATGGCAAGGGCAGCTATGTACAGTGATTTAATTGAAGATATGTTAAACACTCTTAGGTGGTCAAACTTATTTAACATCCCGCTGGCGCACCTTATAACCGGATCGTGGTTGGCGCTCGCAGAACCACAGAAGATATTTTGATAAAACATTCAATGATGTAGACTATTCACTGCTTTGTGTCGTGTAGCACGCAATTCACCGATCACTGCTCCCATACCGATCGCATATGTGCCTGAAACCCACTACGGGGATACGCAGATAAATGTTAAACCTTAACAAATTTCTTGACCGCTATAGCTTATACATAAGATTTAAATTGCTAAGTGTCAGCAACCCAAACAATTGAGGACATCTGCTGCGGAGAAGTAACGAAAAATTAGTGGGCAGATGTGCTCATTTTTTGTGCTATATAAGGAGTGTCGGGATCACACACACAAAAATAAAGAAAAATTGAAGCCGCAGCTATTACAGCCGAGCTGTTAGAACCACGCTAGGTTTCTCATGTCGTCATGCGCAGTTTTCGCCGAGCTAAAAATAGCATCGCGTGTGATAGCGAGGCGGAGAGTGGCGTGGCGAGGGATTGTCTTCCGTAACAAGCAGGAAGTCGATAAAGAGCTGCAAAAAGTAGCGCACATGTCGCACACCGAATTTTCGAATCTCCCTCTAATAAGATTCTACTCGTGCCGGGGAAACCCTACATGCTTACCTCAAACATTGGCGCCATCGAGTCTTTGGTAAACGGAGCAGTGGGAACTCTACGAACGGGAATCGCTAGGCGCCCATGCTACGCTCTTCCGAAGGTTTCACTGTAGCGGTGCTTCAATACGTTTTGATCAGAGGCGTGAGTTACGGAAAAGGGGTGGGGGTGGAGGATGTGCCTTGACCTCCCTCCCGCAAATTCTTTCACGGGAAGTTATTGATAAAATTATATTGCGTGAGTCATCTCTTTCACTAAAAATGTCCTTACTGGATTGCCGCCACTGAGAACTCGAGCATTTTTGATGGTACGCAGTCAAAAGGTGCCAAGTAGAGCACCCAATTTGCGAGATATTGGTGTCAAAGGGCATTGACACCATTGTCGAAAAAAAAAATCTAAGTATACGCTAACGTACTTATAAGTCGACTCACGCTCGAAGAAAAATACGACGAAGACTTCTCCTTGGCGCGAGCGCGCGCTCACTTATCACCATCAAGGCGCTCGAAGAACAAGAGGAAGAACACTTCTCCTTGGCGCGAGCGCGCGCTCGATGTGCAACAGATGGCTATGCTGTTCGATTTCTTTGCACCAATAAAGTTTTTCATTCATTCGTGGTTTTGCCTGCGTTACACCAAGCTACGACAGCATACGGTAGCCCGGGCCCCTACTCCGCACGTATCATCATCAAGGCGCTCGAAGAACAAGAGGAAGAAGACTTCTCCTTGGCGCGAGCTCAATATGTTACAGATGGCTATTCTAGGTGGTAGAAACATTTATTGCCAGAGTGTAAACGCGGGGAGCCGAGCCCTCTACATGGCACGTCGGTGCTCCCTCACAGTGAGGAGGCACCCTTACAAAGCGAAGAAGAGCTCCTGAAGCACAATTCTCTTCATCGCGCAGGAGATGATCCGGCGCTGATGGAAAGCCGAGTGGCTGCTCATCACAGCGCAAGCGCAAAAGACGCTCAAGAAAAGAAACGTACGACACAAGCGCTAACACGGGCTTTATTAATCCGAGAGCGTTAATGAGCTCGTTCCGCAGAAATTCCTGTGTCGGCGTCGTTGTTTCTGAGCGAAAAATCATCATTTTGTATAAAATAAACAACAAAAAAGCCTGAGGTTCGAGTGAGAATCGAACCCAGGCCGTATGCGTGGCAAGTAGGTGTTCTACCACAGAGCTGATCCAGTTTTTTAACTCATATTTCATGGAATTTATTACAAATGTGCGTAATTAGCATACGTAGCGAAGGAAATACCCAACGCGGCCTCTGCAAGCCTACGACAAGCGTTACAGAGAAAGAAGTATCAAATAATTCTGTGTCCTAAGAGGGTATTAAAGCAGTACATTTCATGAAAAGTGAATGCCAGTCCTGTTGAAACTCTAATTGTTGATAAAAGTCTTTTAGCTGAAGAGCCATTTGAATGAAATGCAACCGCGATGATACCATGGGCTCCGCATGCCTGTCTAACATGCGAGTTTTCCATACCCTGTGTATACCCATTAGCAAGAGCATGTCAACAGGCATAGAATCGCTTTTGGATGGCATGAGATAACGTATGCTATACGAATTTAAATCGAGTTGTTTTTTAAAAGCCCTCTGTAGAACGTCCCAAAGAGTATGGTGTCTTTACAGCTGATGAAGCAATGTTCTATAGTTTCCGGATCTTTAGAGACGACAATTAATTGAAGATATAAAGATGCTTTTGCTGCTTAACCAGGTCTTCACAGGCAGCGTCTGTGTATGCACTTTGTAGAAGAATGTCTTGGATATTGGTGAA
Organism: Rhipicephalus sanguineus; assembly: GCF_013339695.2. Classification (NCBI taxonomy): domain Eukaryota; kingdom Metazoa; phylum Arthropoda; class Arachnida; order Ixodida; family Ixodidae; genus Rhipicephalus; species Rhipicephalus sanguineus. The sequence continues at coordinate 1,988,308 of NC_051183.1, forward strand.
ATAGGCATTTTCTTCACAGGCACAATCAGGTCGTGTCCAGGCATTGCAACATATAGTGGGTACAAAGGTGCAGGAAATAACATATCTAATATGGCATTATAAAAATCTTTTCTTGAACTAGAGAATAAATAGTCATTAGAGAATTTGTCGAAAAGCGCATTGATTCATACTCTTCACGCATGAATCCTTGCAAATAGGGAGGCGAGGCACAATTAGCAGACACTACTAAACTTGGTAAAACATCGACGAGATTCACTTGTAAAAATGTTCGAAGCAGCTAATGAGCACAGTCCCGAAAATAGAAAAAACGAGACACCAATTGTCTAATAAAGAGGTGCACCAAACCAAGACCACCTGCACAAACTGGTATAAAAACATTGTCACGCCTCATCGGCTCATAACTTGATGACCAAATAATGGTAGCAAATATTCGGTGAGACTTCTGAATGTAAACCCTGGAACAATGTAGTATTTGCAGTACGTAGAATATTTTTGTTGCCAGGAATAGATTGCATGCTTTAGATCTGCCAAAAATTGAGAGGTTATGGGAAATAAACGTCTGGGCGTAACGTTTCATGCTGGGTACACGTTCTTTCCGATAATGTGCGCTTGACTTATATGCTTCCAGTGGAACGGCAGGTGTTTCGGTGGCACACAGGACCACGCAATACCCTCGAAATTCGTTGGTTTATAAGCCCACGGGCGAAACCACTGTCCCAAACTTTTAGCGAAGTTCATTCGTGCACAAGAAATCGCTCCGAATTCCCGAACACTGTACACCACTGTTTTTATACTAGAAATATCTGTACAAAAGAACGCCGGGTCATCAGCATACGCTAATCCCTTGACCTCATTTCCATAAACACTGAAACCGCGAACATTGCAAGATCGAATCAACCTTAAGCACAGTGGTTCCAAATAGAGGGCAAAAAATTGGCCGCGTATCTGCGTGCTTCGCTGCAAATGTCGTCTAAAGACGATAGAAGAGGCGCTACGTGAGATATGGACGCCATCTGGCAATACGTCGGGAAATTTGAGTGCTGTGCTGCGGGATGGTAGTCCCGGCGCAGCAGCAGGCGAAGACCGGCGGTGACCAACGCGACCGGCGGGGACGCCAGCCAGCCCAAACACGCAGTTTGGCGTGAAGCGCTGAAGCAGAAGAAACGTGCGCACTCAACGAGTACTCTCCACACACTCTTTTATTTACACGTCGCCTGGGTAAAACAGGAATGCCAGAGCGGCGCCCCATGGCATTCGTACAGTGCAATACAGAACCGAAACCGAAACACAACAATGAGCTCGTGCAGAGGGCACGGAGGAAGGCAAGTTTCAGCGAAGTCCCATTTTCAGCGCAGCTTAAAGGGGCCCTGCACCCTCAATTACGCACGTTGTTTTTATCGGCCGTTTGCTTCCTATGGGTCTTGATGACTGCTCTGGCACCTAGCGAAAGCGGCGAGAACGAAGCGTTTGATATTTTAATTTGCTTCCGAAATGGGCTTCCGCGCCGAGTGCAGCGTCGTACAACGACAATTTCCGTTACAGGAAGTGAGGTAGCATGCGTGACTTATGCTGTTCGTTTTGATTGGTGGGAAATAAATAATATATAGTACACGCTTGCGACACACTCAGTATGTAGAATTTACTCATTTTAATGTGTTTAATGCTCGTTACAGCTGCGAAATGGACACCAATTTGTGCATCGATTTTAACTTATCCGAAACTGCGACACAGATGGCGCTGCCGAACGGCCTACTCAAGGCGCAGCCGGCGCAGCCTTCATCAATACACTGTGCTTTGCATTTCTGCCTTACACACATTTTCCATGTGCTCGAGGTGTCTAGGTGTGTTTGCGTACCTACCATCAACTGCTGGTGTCGTCTTTGGTATTTATCACCTGCCAGCATTGTGTTGAGTAAACAGCATACATAGATACAGTCATCTGCTAACTTGTGCGGCAGCCGTCAAAAGGAGCGGCGCCCGCTTGCGACCAGAAGACCACCATGTGCTGCGGGGTTCCGGTATGGCAAAATGTAAGTCGCGTTTTGATTGGAAGCAGACAAAACTCCAGTGACACGTCACTGGGCGAGTGAAATACGAAAGGGTACGCCAATTTCTGTCGTCTGCTTTTATTTTGAATTTGTAAGTTCAATAACTTCCGTTTCCGTGCGTCTATCTCCAAAATTATTTTGGCATTCATCTCAGGACGATACAAGGAACGCGTTCCGATGTAAAAATTGGAGTGTAAAATCTGGGTGCAGGGCCCCTTTAAGAAACTAGGGTCTTTAGAATTACGTATGTATGCATTTTCTATTAAAGGAACACACCACCTAATACTTACCTAGTGATGTTGCGCCTCAGATATGCGTAATGTTTGCTTTTTGATCGAAAATGTACACAAGTATGAACCTAGTCAGCCGTTCAAGATGGCTTGCCCTTGGGCAAGTGGTTCAACTTTGGCCGAGTGGCTTAATCGAGTGACGTGCCGACAAACAGAAAGACAGACAGAAATTTCTCTGTTTATTTTTATTTATTTATTTATTTTTTACATACTGCCAGTCCCAATGGGGACTATTGCAGGAGGGCAACCGAAAGATACAAGAGATACACTTACATTGAAAAAGTGAAAGTGTATGACTATAATTCTTATACGATACCACATGGATTATATAGGAGCATAAGCAATGTGGTGAAAAACATTTACAACTCAGATATGGTACATGGTGGACCGTTTCAATAACATGCAAAAATGTCACTAATAACATGAAAAACAAATTCACTGCGTATGGCACTGAAACAATTATCATAATCAAAAGGCACTCAAGAATTTTTACAAGTAGAGGAGAGAAAAAACAACAACATCAATTTAGCTATGGGTGGCACGAATATGGTTATCAAGCAATGTCAAAAAAGTATTCAAGTCATTGCTATTGGTTATACAGCCGGGTAATCTATTCCATTCTCTAATTGACTGTGGGAAGAAAGAATACCTGAAGCAGTTGCTGTTAAAATGGTATTCCTGTAAAGTTAATGGATGTTTGTGGCGAGACTGTCTGGTTTCCGAAATGGATATGAACCTAGAGCTGTCGACGTTTAGCTGTTTATGAATAAGTTGGAAGAGCATTTTTAGGCGTGAGAGTTTAGCGCGATTTCGTAATGTTAGTAGCCCAGCTCTTGCGATTAATTCAGTGGGTGAATCGAGCAAACTGTATTTGTTGTATATAAACCTAACCGCCTTTCTTTGCACACTTTCTAGCTTTTTAGTTAAGGTATTTGTGGCAGGGAACCAGACTAAGTTAGCGTATTCTATTGTAGGTCGAATGAAGGTTTTATAGGCTAAGAGTTTTGTTTGAGTTGGTGCGGATCGCAGTCGTCTTTAAGGAAAAATAATTTTTTTAAGGCTGAAGAAGTAACATAGTTAACATGTGCCTCCCATCTAAGGTCACTAGAAATAACTAATCCAAGATACTTATGCTGTTTGAGGGAAGTCAGTAGCGTGTTGCCAATAGTGTAGTCGAAATGTGAAATGTTTTGTTTACGGGTGACTCTTAACAAGGCTGATTTTTTTACGTTTAATGTCATCTGCCATTTCGTGCACCAATCTGACACAGATAGCAGAGCATTGCTGAGGACCACATGATCTGAAGGAGAGTTAATTTCTTTGTATATAATGCAATCGTCTGCAAAAAGCTTTATGTTGATTCCGATGGATTGGGGCAAATCGCTAATAAAAATCAGAAATAGAATAGGAGCCAAGACGCTGCCCTGTGGTACACCTGAGGTAACTTCCGTTAGTTCCGATGTTTGCTGGTTTATTTTCACAAACTGCGTCCGCTTGGTTAGATATGCACTAATCCAGTCTGTGATTGGTCCTTTACCTATTGTCGCCTGTAATTTTTTTATAAGTTTCTGATGCGAAACCCGGTCAAATGCTTTTGAAAAGTCGAGTGAGATAAGGTCAATCTGCTTTTGATGGTCAATGGCTGTTGACAATTCATGTATTAATTCGGTAAGTTGCGTAACGGTGGAAAGACCTTTACGAAACCCGTGCTGAGATGGTGTCAAAATGTTCTCGTTTTCAAGGTAAGTAGTTATATGTTTAAGAATAATGTGTTCAAATATTTTACAGGTTGTGCTCGTTAAGGATATCGGGCGGTAATTAGCGACGTCAGCTTCACTACCCGATTTGTGAATTGGTATGACCTGTGCCATTTTCCAGTCATTGGGCAGTGAAGATTTTGTTAGGGACATGTTAAATATAATAAACAGATATTTAGTTATCCATTCGGCGTAACGGGTGAGGAACTCATTCGGTATATTATCAGGCCCTGGCTGTTTCTTGATCTTTGTTTTTAGCAAGAGGTCAAATATACCTGCTTCGTTTATGCGGAGAGGTTCAATGGGGTTTACGCCATGAGTTTCAAGAGGTGGTGGGATGTCGTTGTCTGTAGTGAAAACTGAGTGAAAGTAGTTGTTGAATTGATTAGCTCGGTCTCTGCTTTCTTCCTGAGACACTGTACTATCTTTTTTATTTTTTGGATTGAGGTAGTTCCAAAATTTTTGAGGTGCATCGTTAAGAAATTTAGGTAGAGTATAAGAAAAGTAGTGATTCTTGGCTGCTTTAATTAGAGACTTCATTGAACTGATGGCTTCCGCAAGGTTCTTACCAGTTATGGGATTCGATGATTGTTTAGAAGACTTCTTAGGCGCTTTACTTTACGTTTTGCATGAATAATGTCACGATTTATCCATGGATTGAATTGTTTTTCTTTCTTTGTTTTAGAAGGTATGTAGTTAGAGATGCAATACGAAACAACTTCTTTAAATTTCTGCCACAACGTTTCGATATCAACATCCGGATGACCGGCAAGCTGCTCAAATAAACTAAATTCGTGTGATAAGTGGTCAAGTATACTAGTGTCATCAGCGTTGCTGAAATCGAGAAAGGAAGAAACTGAGTTTGAATGCCTGATGCGTTCATGCAAGGGAATCGAACACATTACTATTTTGTGATCTGATATACCACCTGTTAACTCAATGACGGCCTCATCTACGGGAAAGTGGTCACTAATAAAAACTAGGTCAAGTATATTTGAAGAACACCTTTGTACACGAGTGGGCTCTTTAACAATTTGAGAAAGATTAAATGTCAGCATAGTATCAATAATAACGTCGGACGAAGATGACTGATGGGTCATAGTGAGCCAGTCGATATCAGGGAGGTTAAAATCGCCAACAAGTATAAGCCTACATGCAAGAGCGTGAACGTGCAGGTATTGATACAGGGAATGCATTGCTTCCGAGTGTGACGAGGGACTCCGATAAACGCAACCAATTACTATTGGACAGGCGGTCAAGTGCATTTTACAAAAAACTGCTTCTACCCCTTCGACAACGGGGAGGGCCGTGAAGGCGATATCTTTTCTTATTAGGATGGCCACACCGCCACCCCGTGTAGTTCTGTCTTTGCGTAAGATTACATAGTTGGGCGGCGTTATCTATATAGTATCTATAGTATTCCAAGAAAGACTATCGTCTTTAAAAGCAGCGGTGACAACGGACAGCCTTGCTTCACAGAAGAGTGAATCGACAAAGGTTTTGACAAGTGGCCATTAACAATCAAACGAGTTGAACAATCCCTGTAGCATAGTTGTATACCTTTGGGTATAGTGGAACCAACGTTAGCGTGGTCTAGAAGAGAAAATAGAAATGAATGACGAACCCGATCAAATGCCTTGGCTAAATCTAGTTGTATCATTGCCAGTTGTTCATACGAGTGGGAACAATGTTCCAATACTGTGCGGGCGATGTGTATGTTGGTTTGTATTGAACGACCCTTCAGGCCGCAAGTATGGTGGGGCGCTAATAAGAATTGACATTGCAAATTGTAGTCTGTTTGATAGTATTTTTGTAAAAAATTTAGAGTCAACGTTACACAGTGTAATAGGTCTGTAGCCTTCAACATGACGAACTTTTCTCCACCTGAATAGTTTGGACTTAGGATGGTGTGGATTCTTGTGAAAGATCGAGGAAGGGTTCCCAGATTCAAACCCTGCGTAAAAATGTCCAGCAGTACCGGGCACAATAAGGATTTAAAGGTTTTATAAAAGTCGCCCGGCATTTCGTCGGGTCCTGGTGATTTCGACATCGGTAATTGGTCAGCGGTGAGTTCTACTTCTTTTAAAGTGACTGGCCCACTAATAGACTCACACTCTTCGTCAGACAAAGGAGTCACATATGGCAGAGAGAGAGAGAGAAATAACTTTATTGGGTCCAGCGGTTTGGAGAACTGGTCCCCGCCTAAACTGCGGCCAGAAGTCATTGGGTCCTGGCGACGTTTTTGGTCAGCTGAACGGCCCAGAGTTGCTCTTCCGGATCCAAGCTTAGTAGTAAGGCCTCCCACTGCTCATAAGTATTTATATTGCGACCCTGTAGGGACGCCTGAGGGCAAGCCCACAGAATGTGTCGCAGCTTCGCGCGTTCCCTGCACAGCTGGCATTTGCCATCGTATTGGTCGGGGTAATAACGGCTGTAGGCCACCGGATTCGGGTAAGTGTTGGTTTGGAGAAGGCGCCAGACCACCGTCTGTGTCTTATTGAGTCTCGGGTGGGCAGGGGGATACTGAGCCCTCGCCAATCTGTAATACTTAGTGATTTCATTGTAACTGACCATGCGCTCCTCTATCATCTCTGGCTGAGGCTGCTCACTGGCTCGGTGCGCGAGTTCTCGAGCCACTGTGTGAGCCGCCTCGTTTCCAGGGAGAGAGGCATGCGCAGGTGTCCCTACTATTTCTATGTGCCTATTGATTTTGAGACTGGTTAAAATTCTAAACGCCTCCGACCGCGCGCCTTTCTGTGTCATGCTCCGGGTGCATGTTTCGGGGAATCGATAGAACGTTTATCCTTTCGCGTATTTCTCGCGGTATATCGGCCTTGTTTCCCTGCTGCGTTGCGTAGCCCATGTAGAGGCAGTCAAGTATCCTCCTGCCCGTAGGAGTCTGAGCTAGTCTCTCATATTGGGCCGTTTTGTGAGCTTCTATTAATTCATCTAGGGTGTTGTGTACACCTAATGCTAGTAGCCTGTCCGTGGGTGTACTGACTGGTATACCAAGTGCTTGTTTATACACTTTCCTTATCAATGCTTCAATTCTTGTTTTTTCTGCCATAAGGAGGTTCAGATAAGGAGCCACTTATAATATTCGACTTACGGCGAAAGCTTCCACTAACCTAATTAGGTTGGACTCCTTCATGCCGCCGTGTCGGTTTGTGATTCTAGCGATCAGACGCATTGTTTGCTGCGTCCCTCTCTCTAATGCTTTTATCGTTTCATTATTTCGCCTGTTCGCTTGTGCCCGCATGCCTAACACCCGAATGCTCTCAACTGCCGGCATTTGTTGGCTCCCCCCCCCCCCCCGCGGTCAGTCTTATTTTTGGCGTACCGTTGTTGGTTTTACAGCCACTTCTGCTTGGGCGGTAAATCAAGAGTTGTGACTGTTGCGGGGAGCACTGAAGTCCCCTACTGGCCACATAGTCCTCCACTCTGCGTATTGCTTCTTGGAGGGTAGCTTCGATGTAGCCGTCACTGCCCTCTGCGACCCACAGCGTACTATCGTCAGCGTACAAGCTATGATGTAGCCCTTCCACAGTGCTCAACGTCTCCGGAAGCCCTGTCATGGCCACATTGGAAAGTAACGGGGAAAGAACCGAGCCTTGTGGTGCACCTCGGCTCGCTAAATTCAATTCATCTGATTTTATCTGCCCGATCGTAATCCGGGCTTTTCTGTTTGATAGGAAATTTCTAACGTATTCGTACGTGCGTTTCCCTACTCCTATTGTCTGGAGGTTTTCTAAAAATAGCTTCGTGCGTAATGTTGTCAAAGGCCTTAGCTAAACCTAGGCCTAATATAGCTCTGCTATCTCTTGTCTTCGTGCTCGTCCCTATAATTTGGTGTTGAATTTGAAGCACGATATCCTGGGTGGAAAGTTTACATCGAAAGCCTATCATCGTGTGCGGGAAAAGGTTATGGTCATCCATGTATTTTACGAGACGCGTGAGTATCATGTGTTCCATTAACTTACCCACACACGACGTTAGAGATATTCGCCTTAGGTTTTCGAGCTTCAGCACACATATGGTAGAAACTGCGTTACGAGATCTTCATTCTGTATTTCGTAGGAATCGCTGAACAATGATTTGTGGTAAGCTGAAATTCATACATGATTTCACTTGCATTAGTTACCAATGACCTTTGCGAATATAAATCAGGCATAAATTTCCTTTTTGCGTTGCGGTATTCATCGAGTAAGGCTTGACGTGTGCTTGAAACTGCACCGAAATTAACTTTAATGCTTCACAAACATACGCGTCCTGAGTACAGGCGTCACAGTACGAGATGTAATATCGCAGTAAAACGTGGTACAAGCATATATTGCCATCGGGCGTCACACCATGCGAACTGCATAACGAGTTGGTGGTTGAATGCCGGCCACCCATTACAAAAGGCGCACACACATTACTGCGCGTACTCCCTTACGAACACGTAGTGGGTGCATCGCAACTTCGATAAAGTATCACGCGCGTAATTGCTGCTGGTTTAAAGCATGCCACCCATTACAAAGGCAATACACATTAGTGCGCGCATTCTCTTACACACACGTAGTGGGTACACTGTTGTCATAAAAGTGCTGTTGAAGAGGGCGGAAACCTTTACCTTTAGTATAGGTAAGTAGAGTGTGTGAGTGTGGGCGTGTGTGTGAGACCCGGGCGACTGAACATAATGACAAGCGAAACAGAGCACGATGAGGATGGGGCCGGATATCGCTATCGCGTTCCACTCTTAGAAGCGAAGCTTAAGCGTCCCCCAATTTTTCTTTCATACGCCAGTGCATATATAAACCCACGGCGACCTTACCGCACATGCGCACAAAACAATAGCTTTAAACCAAAACGTGTAACAAGTATGTGAAGGCTCGTGAAATCATACTCAGATGGATGCAGCGACAAAGAAGTAAACAAGAAGTGAGAAGGTGCGTTCGCGCTGTAATTTAAGCCTCAGGAATGTGTACCAACTAGAGCCAAAAGAAGTTTTATCTTTGTGACCAGAATCGACGCCGGCAGGGAACGCGAGCCGTGGCTTCGCGTGCCACTGCCAAGCGCCGTCTTTATTTTCTTCTCTCGAGGTCACGCGCTCTCCGGTTTTCTTCGCCGCCCAAAGAAGAGCGCTACAGGGACTGGGGACAACGCGAGCCCAAGGGTCCGAGGGTGGGTCGCGTTCCGCGCAAGCGCCCTGGCGGCTCGCAAATTTCTTGGGTCTCCAATTCTAAAACTCTGTAGTGTTTCGTCGGAGTTCGGATCTGCGCCTGCGACTTTTACTTTGACATGCAGGGCGTGGTCGACCGGGATCGCGCGATTATCTCCTGAGGGGGAGTTTCGTACCTCTTGTGCTTTCACCGCAAAGTTTGCGTTGAAGCTATGGAAAGAACGAAGGGTCACTTTGGTCACTGCAGCGCCCGCGCTTGCGAATGGAGTGAGCTGCTGGCTAGAAGAGCCAAAGTTAGGGCTAGTTGAAGTAACAACTGTGGCAGTTCGCGCGAAACGTGTGTACCTGTGCGTTCTTTTCGAGTGTCCTTCTTTGTGTTTGAGCAGCGCTCTGAAAGTGTCGAGCTGCGACACTTGTTAGTTCGCACACTCCTTGTGTGTTTTATTTTCCTGCGTCCTTTGTGGTTGAGACGCGCGCAGAAAGTTTCTAGCTGCATGTTTGTTCTTCCTGTGACATTCCAATTTCTTGCTATCGATAGCATTGCTTCGCCCTTGAGGCAAAACTGGGACTTTTTATTGCAATAATGATCAAGTTATTCATCGAATGATCGGCGTGCATGTTGGACATCTAATGTCATCCAAAAAATAATGCACTGACAAGGAATCGCCAACTAAAAGAAATGTCGTGAAACTTCCATAACAGTACAGCCTAAAAATGACCGTTAATATTTCGGAAACGGTAGCTTGTATGGCTATAGCCGTTGGTAAGAGAATACCCGTAGCCAATGTTTGCGGTAACACGTCACACGTAGCGGCGTTACCGGTAACGCGCAGCCTTTTTCGGTGACATAGTAACGCATAATGAAACGGCAGCGCAACCACACACGGACCACTGCCAATTTCCGTTTCATTATGAAGTAGGACCAACTAGCCCATAGAGAAAGAGAGAGAGGAATAGATGAAAAGGTAGAGGCAGGGAGGTTAACCTGGTACGAGTGACGGCTTGCTACCCTGCACAGGGGTGAGGATATAGGGGTCGGAAGGAGGACAGAGAGAGATAGTAAGATAAAATAAAAACAAGACAAGAAATGCACACATGCAGGACGTCCTATCAGAGCCGTTCTGATAGACCGGTTGAACGCAGAAAGCGCATTAGCACCTGCACAGCCTTCTTCTGCGACGTTAAGTCCTGTCCGTGACGCAGGAGTCTTTTTTTCCGGAAAAGTTCGATCGTCCTGTTTATCAAGCGCGTTGCAAAGCGACTGTCTGTGCGAACAGTGCGACTGTCCACCAGCTAGCCCAAGTTTCAGTCTTATAACATAGTAACGTACTCGTTACCATATTAAAACTGTAATGGCTGACATACCTACGTTAACATTTTTAGGTAACGTGAGGTGTCACGTTCCTCGTTACTCTTTATTCCAATTATCGCGGGTGTTTTACGCAAAACTCCCTCGTCTCACCACTTTCGCAGAGATCGCTTAGGTGCGGACGTATTCATCAAGAAGCGAGCCAAGATGTCCGATGAAAGCTTTGAAATGTGGCTGTTGCTTAAGTTCTAAGAGTTGTATATATGAGTTCTCCCTGGAATACTCTAGCGCTGATTATCAACATTCTATTCAGAAGGAAATTTCTTTCAATCGGCAAGTGCAGGTATAAGTTCCTATAGTTACTCAATTTTTGAGGGAACGAGGCTGACCTTGAAAACCTTCACAGAAGAACTCGCAACTTTTAGGGAAATTATACAGGCCAAAGCAAAAAAATTGCATATGTGTTTAAATGCTTTTTTCAGCAACAAACATACATTGGAGTGTATACATGAATATATATATATATATATATATATATATATATATATATATATATATATATATATATATATATATATATATATATATATATATATACAGCGCTGTTTCAACAAAGATGACCGCATACCAACTCGCTCAAGCTTCCATTCTTATGCATTTTCAGCGCAGCTTAAGAAACTAGGGTCCTTAAAATTACGTATGTATGCATTTTCTATTAAAGGAAGACGCCTCCTAATACTTACCTAGTGATGTTGCACCTCAGATATGCATGATATTTACTTTTTGATCGACAATGTTCACAAGTATGAACAGCCGTACCAGTTCAAGACGGCTGGCCCTTGGGCAAGTGGTTCAACTTTGGCCGAGTGGCTGAATCGAGGGACGTGCCGACAAACAGAAAGACAGACAGACAGAAACAGCGCTCACTAGACGACGACGAAGTAAAAGAAGGCACACGACAGGCAGCGCCTGCCCTGTGCCTGAAGAGGAAGAGGAAGACTGTGCGATCTTGTTGACGTCCCTGCGTGTTCCACGTCAGGGGCGTCTTCACCATCAAGCCATGACGCCTTCAACGTCATGGACTCCTTCGAAGGCCCAAGCCTTCGACGTCGTTGTTCCTGCGGGAACTAGTCCGGAGACCGTCGTTGACGCGACGGCCTCAATAGTTGGTCTGTCAGAAGTACACTGTGTTCAGCATATGGGAGGCATGAACTTCCAAGTCACCGTCAAGAGCATGGCTTCCATGACTCTAATCGTCGACGCTGGCTACCTGACCATCGGTGGCGAGCGCATTCCCGTCGTTCCTGTTGGCCCGCAGGTAACTAACGTCGCCTGCTTATTCCTACCGTCCTTCGTCCCCAACGAAGTCCTCGTCCAGGCTGTGACCCCATACGGCAGGGTGTTATCTGTAAACGCTGGCTTCATGAGTGCGCGACGCGGAGTCCTCACAGGCACGCGTTTTGTTCGGATGGAAATGAGCACCACGCATCCCGTCCCCAACTACCTAGAATTTCCAGCCATCGAGTCACGTTCGACTACCGTGGTCTGCAGCGTGTTTGCCGTCGGTGTGGCTCCAGTGGCCATTATCGTGCACAGTGCACAGCACCGTTCTGTGGTCGCTGTGGTGTCCATGGGCACGAAAGCGAAGGGTGTGACCGCCCCTGCCGACGTTGTGGAGATGGTCACCCCACTACCGTCTGTCCAGTGCGGCGTTCATATTCGGATGCTGCTGCGGGGACATTTCCGCCTCTACCGACCGTGTCACCTGCGGTAATGCCTGAGCGAGAAACCGGAGCTGCAGAAGAAATCAAGAATGCACCTCCGGAACCTACGTTAAAAGGAAACGAAGAAGTGTACAGCTTGGCCAATCACGATGCGCCATGTCCGCCAGCCTCGCCGGCAAGAAAATACACCATGGTTGACATGGCGTCCATTCCAGACAAGCAAGACGTTTCATGTTTGGTTGCGTGTCCTGCCGAGAAGCAAGCGCATGGAGGGACCGACGCGCCGGCCGCATCCTTAGCTGAATGTGCCGTAGTCTCCGACGCTTTGCAGTGTACGGACGCTGGCGTTTCGTCCAGCGCAGCGTTTGAACCGAATGAACCAAACACATTGGTTCTTTCAGAAAGCCAGGCTCGCGACTTCCTTGAACAAGTTGCAAGACGCCATGGGAACTCTTTACTGACTCGCCTCGACAAGCAGCTAGTGGTCAAGGTCGTTGGTGGAGACAACATTGACTCTGCAGCCCTACCGCTACCTGAATCGTCTGAAAGCAGCTTCAGCCTCGGAGTGGACAGTAGCATTGAGCTCTCGCCTAGCCTAGACGAACGTGATGTGGAGATGCTTGCCTCGCGAGAAGTTAAGCGTGCGCATACGAGTGGCACCAGCTCGGACGGCGCCCAGGATAGCCGCTCCGAGTCTCAGCAGCCGAAGAAACCTCGACCCTCTTCTAGAGGGCCGAAGTGTGTTGTGTAGCGTGAGCACTGCATGTCTTCCGGACCCCGGGGTGCCGAATCGAAGAACACGACCAGGTCAGTAAGGTCACTCATTAGTATTTCAATATGGCTGACACCCTAAAAATAATTTCTTTAAACGTTCAAGGGTTCCGTAATCCTGTAAAACAAGCCGAGGTTATCAGCGTAGCTCGCGCAGAACATTGTGATGTTCTGTGTTTACAAGAAACAAATTTTTTTACCATTGGCCACGTTCGTGCGTTCAAGCGCTCATTCAACTTGGACTGTTACTTTTCTTTCGCGACATCTCGCTTCAGTGGAGTTGGAATCATTATCTTTAACCGAACTCTTCTGCGAGATCACCACGTTTTCTATGATGGGCTAGGTCGGGTACTGGCTTTCGACTGCGTCCTATCGTCGTTCAGGCTACGCATTTTGTCTATTTATGGGCCAGCCCAGGCAGCCAAGTCTAATGATTTTTTCCGTGACCTGGACGTGTATTTTCTTGACGGTCGGCATGTAATACTCACCGGAGATTTTAACTGTGTCTTAGATACGAGAGCTGATATCCAGGGCCCGGGATGGGGTCGACCTGACTGGAACGCGCGCGAGCTGCGTCGCCTTGTCCAGCACTTCTCTTTGATAGATACGTACAGACTAGTACATGGATCCCAATATGCCTGGACTTGGCGGCGTGGCTCATCGTCTAGTAGGTTGGATCGCTTCTACGTGTCAACATAACAACTTCATTCTGCCCAAAGTGCGAACTAATTATGGCAAACAAACAGTTCACTTCGCAGCCATATCATTGTGGAATACATTACCATTTCTAATAAAAATCCAAAAAACCCATATATTTCGCTATGAATTGAAAAAGTTCTTGTTATGTGACATTCACTGTTCTGTATAACTGGTTTTTCGACTTGTCATCTCACCTCAAACTGTTGTTTTATTTTTTCTCTTTTCATGTTATTTGCACTTATATTTTTTTTATTATCGATGACACATAGTTTATGATAACATCGTCTTTTTCTTGTATCTGTATCTCATTATTATTGAATTTTGTAATATTTCTATTCTTTGCTACTGTCGTTGCCAATCAAATATTTGTTAATTTTGCATAGGAGGTCCCATTTCAGTTTACACTACGGGACCTCCTGCTGTATATCCTTATCTTGTACATTATGTTATGAATGAATAAAATTTGATTTGATTGATTGATTGATTGATTGGTTGATTGATTGATTGATTGATTGATTGATTGATTGATTGATTGATTGATTGATTGATTGATTGATTGATTGATTGATTGATTGATTGAAGTGCGCTAGCTTCCTACGTGTCGCGATCCGATGTGATACCATTGCCGTCATCCCCTGTTTATGTCTCCGATCATCGACCAGTAGCGCTCGAGGCTTGCTTTCCTTTTACTTCGTCAGTGAGACCATGGCGCCTTGACATTCGCGTTCTGCATGACACGCGTTCGCGCTCCAGTTTATCTAGAGTCTTGCGCGCCTCCCTTTTTGGATCCGGTCCAGACTCGTGGGACGCGCTCAAGGTACAGTGGCGTCTACACTGCTCAGTTGAAGGGCGTGCTTTGAGACGGCGGATGTCGGAGGAACTAGCAGACACTGCCACAAAGCTACGCATTGCTCTTCGGGTCGACCGATTAACTCCTTTGATGCGCGCATGGCAGCGAGAGCTAAGGGGGCGTTTCCAACGCCTTATTGCAGCATCGTCATTGTCGGCGGCTGCCTGGCGTTGCAGACGTAATCCATGTGCTCCCCCCGAAGTACTGCGCTTTGCGAGAAGCTCGCTCCTTAGACAGTCAAGTCCGCTGATTACCCAAGCCGCCAGAGCCCTTCCCGTTGCGTTGCCACCTGCGCGTGATCGATCACTTTTCTTAACACATTTCGAAAACATGGCTCGAATGGCTGTGTCAACGCATCATGCTACCGCTGAGACATTCACAATGCTTAGTGGTCTGCCTCAGGTTCCACCAGATGTAGCTGCACAACTTTGTGCAAGTCCATCAGCTGATGAGGTCAAAGAAGCATTGTCTTCTATGAAGCGTGGTTCGGCTCCTGGCCCGGACGGGTTGCCGTTGAGTTTTATTTAACCTTTTGGGATGACATTGGTTCCACTTTCACCTCTGTTATTTGCCGTTGCTTTGAGCACTTTGATTTCCCGGATAGCTTTCACGATGGCCGCATTGTGTTGATACCTAAACAGACCCATCCTCAGTTCGCCCGGAGGATTGGAGACCAATTACGCTTCTCAACGTCGATTACAAAACTTTTGCAGCAGTTGTCACTCGGCGCTTGAGAAGCCTGATGCCTTCCTTAATAGGACATCATCAGGCGTGCTCGATCCCTGGACGAGAAATTCATAGTCTCTCTTTGTTACGCGTGACATCATCGCGTATACGATAGCGAGATCAGCACGTGGGCTCTTGGTTTCACTTGATCAAGAAAAGGCATTCGATCGCCTTGAACATAGCTACATATTTAGCGTTATGGAGGCGTTTGGCTTCTCGCAAAACTTTGTTGAGCTTCTCAGAAACGCATACAGAAACATACACAGCACGTTGTTTCTTGATGGTTATGAAAGTGCGCCATTTCCTGTTAACCCGCGGAGTTCGCCAAGGGTGTCCTCTATCTCCAGTACTTTTTGTGCTTAGTCTCGAACCGTTTCCTGCGCTCACTACTTAACGATCCATACATTCGAGGCCTCCCACTACCTGGAAGTGATACTGTGAAGGTGACAGCTTTCGCCGATGACATCACATTGTATCTGAAGAACGAGGACAGCCTATCCCGTAGCCTACGGCTTTTCGCTGAATATGGGAATATTTCCGGTGCTGCGTTAAATTTTTCAAAATGTCGATATTGTGTATTGGTTCCCCAGACATCTGCCTGAGTCCCTTCTTCCGCCTTCAAAAAAGCGGCTGTCTGCGTATTCTGGGGCTTGATTATACCTACTACGGCATATCATCCTCTGTGTGGGTTTCAGTACTCGAAGATGTAAGACGACGTGTCCGGGAAGCGCAAGAGTACGATTTACCGCTGTTGGAAAGACGGTACTTAGCACAGACAGTATTTTGCGGCCGTGCATGGTACATTCTCATGTTGTGCAGCCCCCCTGCGAATAACTAGGTCGTTGCAATCCCTTCTTGGCTCGTTTTTCTGGTCAGGTGGAACTGAGCTGGTTTGCCGTGCTGCGCTTGGACAACCACGCAACAGAGGTGGATTCGCGTTCCCATCTGTGTCTGTTCGCTGCCGGCTGCTTGCTCTGCGATTCTTGCTTCGCTTGCTAAACGGTGACCAGTGTCCAGCGCGTGATCTTGCCTGCTATTTCTTAGGCACAAAGTTACGCTATTTGTTACCGGGAGCACGGCTTAACTCCGCGCCGCAAGTACTTAACGTGCCTGCATTTTACTCCACGGCAGTAGCATTTTATCGGCATGCACAGCAGGTTTGCCCTGATGTGACATTCTAGAAAACCGGGTTGTAGATACAACGGCAGCCCTGCTGCTCCTCTGGTTCCTCCAGCTCGTCTAGCACGTTCGAGTCGTGTCCTCGTGGAGCGCGATAACGGCATCCTTTCTACCTGTCATCTCCGTGACTTCATGTGGCGTCTGGGATGGAGAGTACTCCCAACACGAGACAGGCTGGAGAGGTGGGGCATGGTCCCATCTTCTACTTGTCCTAACTGTCTGCTAACAAGAGTCAACCAGCATGTGCTGCAGCAGTGTGTAATTGCGAGGGTATTTTGGCGAGCCGTTAACACTGGTTTCCGTGGCCTAGGAGTTAATCGTTTCGTCACATCTGGCCGCTGCTCGCGTAGTCGCTTTGCACGCCTTTAATTGCTGCGGGGGCTTTTTGTTTGTGGCGTAACAGGTGTGAGGCTGTTGCAGCGGGTCACCGTCGCCGAACTCTGTTTCCGATCTGGAACGGTTGTACTCTGAACTTATGTCCTTTTTGTCGGAGGAATTGTTCTTCCTTGGGGAAGAGGAATTCCTGCGGCAGTGGTCATGCTGTTTCCTGTCGGTGGTTGATGGGCGTGTGCGGCTGGTTTTCAATCTAGCCTGGTTCTTGTAGCCAGGTCATCAGACAGAGCTTTATGAATGTATATAACATGTATTTATTTATTATTTCTGTCTGTGCATGTTCCCGTATCCGCGTGGGTTCTTGTATTATACATTTCATGCTAACATTATTCAATCTGTACATCGCCTACACCATAACGTCTGTTGTACATATGTGCTTGTATGTTCACGAAGCCATGTATATTATGTGAAAATAAGATTGTTGTAAGTGTATGTTAGCCCACAGTAGCATGTGTTGAATACGTCCTGTGGACTTGGACTTCTGTGTAAAAATGTTTCATGTATATAGCGCTTAGACGTTTGTATATGCTACTGTCTTTGATTACGACGCTGTACCCAACTATTAGTAGCGTCTGTGGTGAAATAAACTTTTTAAAAACGTATCCCAAGAAAGGCTATCGTCTTTTAAAAGTGTTCCACACTCGTCATCATAGCTACTGGCGGCGCTGACGACGCCCACGTATAAATACACATATACCCCATAAAATGGACGGGGGGAATGGCTGCCGCGGTAGCTCAGTTGGTAGAGCACCGGACGCGTTATGCAAAGGTCGCAGGTTCGGTCCCCTCCCGCGGCAAGCTATCTTTTCGTCCACTTTTCTTTCATGACATTTGCATTGCATTTACTACTAATAACGTCCCCTACACTTTCCTTGGCATTATTGTCTGAGTAGTTCTCATTAATATTGTGTGTAAAAAAGCATAAAGGAGCCCTTAAAAGTTCCACTTCTTTCCTTACTGGAAGGAAACATACTACAACCTCTTGGACAGGCGCTTTTTTGCACACTTGAGCAATAATTCCTCGCATACTACCTCAAGGTCAGCTGCCAGCTTGGAAAATATCTTGTGCTACGTGTCGCATACAGGCAGAAAAAGAGTGTTACACATTAGCCACCACGGCTGCTATCGGCGCTGACTAACACTCCCACGTTTAAGCGTACATATATACCCAATAATGTGGACGGGGCGATGGCCGCCGCGGTAGCTCAGTTGGTAGAGCATGGAACGCGTTATTCGAAGGTCGCCGATTCGGTCCCTGCCAGCGGCAAGTTATCTTTTCGTCAACTTTTCTTTGTTCAACATTACCTTACATTTACTACTAGTAACATCCCCTATACGTTCCTTGGCATTATTGTCTGTAAGTGCTCAATAATATTTCGCATATACATGTAATTCACATCTGAGGTTTACATCTCGTGCACCGCAACATTAAAATTTATGTAAACTAGGATGAGCTGAGGTCGACCGAACGTTAGATAATATATTTACGAATATCGTTAATAAAATTACGTAACTTGCGGCGTAGGTGCCCGAATTACCTGGACAACTTACGCATATATACATGCGGTCTGTGTTCGTCACGACAGAACGGTAGTTAGATAACAACTAGCACATTTATTTCGAAGATCTTGCAAAATATCAGTGGAATTTATGTGTTAAAATGTAGCAGTTTACTATGCTTGCGTCTTAGTAGCTTGTGCAGTAGTCATTTTCTGGTAAGGAAACTGTTTGTATTCTTGTCGTAACTATGGGTTCACAATTGTTCCATTACATAGAAGATTGTTGCAGTGTCCGTTCGGAGCAGCTTCCAGGAAGCATCGCTGGCTCCGGTAGGAAAAGTCGTCAAAAGGTGGCTCATTGGAGCGAGCGACAGGGAAGGTGGTCGTAACAGCAGGCGACAGAAACGGAAGACGACATCAGTGTAGAGTCACCTGGATACCACGCGTGGTACCTCGACCGAGAGACGTTAGTCTTGACTAATGTCGTTTAAAAATAATTGTGATCTCTAAAGTTATACTTGTATGCGTCTGATTTTTTAATGATCAAAACGATTGAGTGGGTGGGTGCCCATACCTCACAGAGTGTCAGCAGTAGTTGTATTTGCCAATTTAGGGCCCCGATGTGTACACTCAAGTACAATTGGGCTTAATTCTCTTTAACAATGCAAACATGCGTATTTGTGCAAAATTATTTCGTTCTGATCACTTCTCGTCATTCAAAAGCAATAATTCAGCGAAAATGTTTTCATTCTATTTGTTTCGGAGAAGCATTGCGTAATGAAAAAGCCAAAGTGGATGAATATTGCTTATGTTCAAAAGAACAGACCCTCTCTGCGGAATAAATAATATATACTTGCGTAAATTAAATTCAGAATATTTAACGGTGAATAACGGTAAAAAAAGCATTGGCCGTGCTTCTGCCATCGTTGGCAAGTGCTCGGGCCACGTGCGGCCCGAGGCAGGCACGGCCGAGTCCGCGACGTCAACCCGACGCCGTTGGCCGACCAGTTGCCGATGGTTGGCAAACTGCCCGGCCACTTGCAAAAAATGACATCGGCGTGAACGAAATTGCAGACATCGCTCCGGCCATTTTTGAACGGCCACGGGCGTCGGGCCTTCGTTATGCCGAGCACAATGTGTCCCTTGGGTAGGCCATTCGTAACTCCGCAGACAGCGCCCTTTCAAAAGGCAATCCTAGCGCATGTACCACATCAATTGGCAAACCTCACTACTCACCACTGGCCCACTAATCAAGGTATACCAATGAATAATTCATTAAAAGAATAAATTTGTTAATTAATATATAAATGGATTGATGGTCAAATAAATAAGTAAATTTCGTCTTACGGGTTCCACCTCAAAAGCAGGGTTTGCGGCGAAATCGAATACCATTCTGCAAGGCAGTCAAACATTCTAATTATCGCCACGCCAGTGCTGCAGGATACTTAGGACAAACACCAAATGGCGCCGTCGAATCAGGCAAGGACTCAGGTTAAAGATTTATTACTGCGTGGCAGAAGCGTAGAGTCGCTCCACGTGTTGCACCAAGTGATTTGCGCAAAGGCTGGGCGGGTTGTTCATGGTGGAATCCTGCCCTCCCCATTACAAAGCGCTCATCCATAATTCATTATCAATGTCAGCTAAAGAGTCCACAATGTGTGCCGCTACGTGGGGGCGCGTATTGCTCACATTCGAGTAGCGGGAGCTTCATCAACTGTAATTCCAGTAGGCACGCTAGGACAATTCACACCGGCCAACTAATTCATGGAGTAACATGCATAAGTGCAGAGAAATGTGGGTAGGCTCGCACAGGCAATAACGTCACACTCAGACCAGCTGCGGCGTTGGCGGCAGTGCAAGGTGGCGGCGGGGAGACGAGCAATGGAGCGTCCACGCCTTGCGGATCGCGCATCGTTACTGACGTCCAGCTTTATTGTAAGCCAAACGTGGACGGCATTAGCAATTTTAAATGGGGTAATTTTTGACACTTTGTCCAACGAGAACGTATGAAACGGTCCTTTAGTGCATTAGCGTTCTGTCCGATGAATTGAGCGAAATGCACTACATATCGAGCATAGGCAAGCACGCTTACTCATGTGTAAGTTCACTGATGTTCTTTTGGAAGGCGAGTTCAGTATAAATATTCACGAGTATGCGGCAAGACAGGAGTATAAGAACATAAATGAGTACTTGAGTCCGAGAAGCTGTGATTATAAGAGTGAGTGAACTTCTATGTGCGTGTGTGTGATAGTGAGACGTGAGTACTAAGAACATGAGCGAGTACTGTTGCGTCTCAACTGTCTTTCTCCGGAAATTCTATGACCACTGCGAATTCCGCGGGTCACATGTGATTGCACGTTGATGTTTAGGCGTGTTGGGGCCAGTGCATGTTGTATTGTGCAATATGCACGCAGCGACGTAATTCTCCTCATCGCATGTCACTGCCAATCATCGATCATTAGCATGCATCGAGCAAGACGTCCAGATGAAAACGCTTACGCTCATCGCGGTGCACTAGGACACAACCGAAATTGCCCAGTGCAAACCGCATGGCAAGACTGTATGGTGAAGCTCCCCAAAAACACAACACTAATAAACATCTAGACAAGAAAGGCGCGAAGTATATTAGAAGTTTATTTGATATGTTATGTCGACATACGCAGTTTGTAAACCTTCTGTAGGCGAGCTAGCACCACGCTATTTACGTCTACAAGACTTGTTGCGAGAATTCTAAATACTTCTAGCAAGAACTTTTCACTTTTTTGGATATTTAATTTTAATGACTCTTTCAATTTTAGCAGCGCGTACGAGTTATGTTTGGATCATTCGTAAAACAAAACGTCATCCAAGCATTTACATAATGATAGCGCCGCTCGTGTGAATGCATATCCCAGGATAGACGTTGGCAGAGGGTAGGAGAGGAGGGGGAGGGTGCGCCCCTTATTCACCTGAAGGGGGCGCCACGTCTGCCTCGTACCTTTACGCATTCGGAACTTTCACGTCATTTCTCAATGCGGTGGGTTACACGCTCATGCACGGTTGTCACGATAACGCAGCCCGAGTACCGCTGATGTTGCATTCCAAGAAGTGGTTACTCCTGACCTTTACACATCGAAAGCCGGGGACCAAAGGCAGGTCATTGTGAGAAACACGTCAATGCTTCATGTCCATGTTGGTATTTTTGTGAAGCTTGTTTTTATTCGGACTCGAGGAATGACGTGGTGGGGTGGGCGGGAGGGGGGAGAGTTGCGGCAAGACTTCATCCCCCCCCCGAACAGACGAACAGAGAACTCTGCGTACACGTATGCAACCCAGGCGTATACTGCGCAGGGAACGCGCGCGAAGGAAACGTGCCACCGTGATCAACACTCCAGTGACATGGTAAACGCAATCCGGAATTCCGGTAGTACGGTTACGTTGGAACGTAATACGGACGAGCTAAAACCTATTGGCGGCGGGGACCCTGTAAGACCTGTGCTACCGACCCGATTGCATTTCCGCCGTAATCCCTACCTAAGAACGGAAGGGTTCTGTGCAGGGAATTCCGTGTAGTGAATGTCCCGAGCAGGGAATTTTCCCTTTTTTAGAGAACGTTCGACTGTCATTTTGTATGAAAGGAAAAAAAGGGAATCTTCACGATATTACAGGGAATTTCAGGGCCGGAGAAATTTCTCTATCATATCCAAAGCATAGGGGTTACGAGGTTCTGTCGGATTCTCCAATCGTTTCTGGCGCATGTAGCGAGCAAAATCATTGCCTTTGAGATTCGTTCCTTTTATTTATATACAGCGTATTTATATACAGCGGGGCTAGATTGCAGACCACATATGCAGCGTGGAGAGTTGGGTGAGCTGGTACAAGTTCATTCTGGTCGAAACTGCGCAATGGGACGGGACACGAAGAAAGGCAAGGCAAACGAGCGCAGACTAACAATCGTATTTATTGCCGATGAAACCAGCTTTTTAACAGCCTCAGCCATATGACGCGTCCCCTAGGGGCTTCAATTGGAATTTAGGTCGGATCATGTCTGTTGGTGCTACCAGCGAGGGATCGAAAACCGCTGCTTATTATGCGTCCAGCACTCTAAGGTGATTAAAATGAGGATCGCTTTCAGTTCTTGAGAGCAGTGCTCGAAATATCCTGCGTCCACAAGATGACGCAAAGCTTCGAAAAGCAAGTGGAAAGGCTAAGGAACGCTTGGTATCCCAGCCACCTGATGGACGCACTTTGCAGCAAGGTCGCCCGCGTGGTAAAAGAAAAAGGCATGGGACAGAATGCTAACGGAAAGCCGAAAGAGATGGACAAGTTCGCCGTTGTTCCGTATGTTCACGGCCTTTCCGACGGTTGAAAAGAAAAAGATCGGGAATAAATATGGGTCAACTTAAATTTTTGCGCGCCTGCTAAACTTTGCAAAGTCTGCAACATGGCTAGTAAGAGGAAGGAAGATACGAGTGAGTCGCGTCAAAGTGAGTGCGTAATTCATCACACAAATAAGTATGTAACTTGCGAGGTCGGTGTGGGGTACAGGTACCATTAACATGCGGGAAATCGTATATAGGGGAGCGCGCGAGATGCATTAACATGCGAGTAAGGAAGAACGGCAGACAAAGAACATCACGAATGAATAGCTCACGGAATCCGGACCGAACTAAGGAAGAACGAGAGATCACTGTCTAACGCCGCAGCTTTGCATTTACCAGCGCACTGCCGGCAGTGCGGGTGCGAGGCAGTTTTCGAAGACGCGACAGTTCTGTGGAAAGAAGGAAGTTCATAGACCGCAGAATTATCGAGGCGTTCATATCAGGAGGAAAGGGGAGGGATGCATCAGCCACCCGTCGATTATTCCTACTGACAAAGGGTACGCATATCTCTGTTGCACGTGCACGTAATCACCTCAGTCTACGTTGGTTGTTTCCATGTGCGCGCAAATCTTTCTCTTGCCCTGCGTTTTTCATGTTTTTTTCATGTTTGTCATGGTTTTATAGCCTGTCACGTGTCTTTATGATAGCTTTTCAGCTGTTTCATTGATAACTCCTTAACGTGCTTATTTTCATGGCTTTTAGCGGTTCCTGTGTTAGCCCTAGGGGGACGCGTCATATGGGCTGTGGCTGGTAAAAGGCTGGTTTCATCATTGAATAAACTCAGTTGTTAGTCTGCACTCGTTTGTGTGTCTTTCTTCGTGTCCCGTCCCGTTGCGCAGTTTCGACCAGAATGAACCGCATATGCACAATGTATTTGTAGCACGTGAGCTCTGAGATCGTAGCACACGCTCTGGAAATCATTATTTTGTTCGTCATAAAGTGGCAACAATGTGGGCGAAACAAAAGTAGAGCAAAAAAATGCAGTGGTTTAACTCTATCTCGGCTATGCCAGGATATACGTAGCGTTAGGAAAGGTTCAGCTGATTATATATAGCTTTCCACATTGTCTAGGGTTAGCTTGATTGTCATTCTTACTGCTGCTCCAATGACACACACACAGTATACGTATCATGTGGCACATGCATATTATTTTTGCTTAACGTCAGGTTGCTTCTCTATTGTCACAAGGAGGGCTCGGTGGTCAGTGAAGTAACACGCTGCCGTCTATATGGCCCCAACAGAGTAACCGCTAATTGCCAGGCAACTACTTCGGGATCCGATGAGATAAGCTTCTCGGCTCTTCTGCGCGTCGAGCAGCATTTGCGCTCTCCTTCTCAATGGCATTACCCAAGTGCAAACGCCAGGAGTCGCTATCAAGCAGCCCGGCGCTGTGTCAGACGGCGACTGCACAGCGAAGGCGAATAGCTGCGCGCGCGTTGGCGCCACTGAGTCTACGACGTCACTCCTCTCGAATGCGGTGCAGACAGGCCGCGGCGAGCCGCGCGCGCCGGTGTCGGAGAGCGCGCGAGATGCCAGCTCTGGTGACCAGCTGTGTGACATCATTGATCCTCGCGCATGCGCAGCACGGCTCATGACGCTCCACGCGAAACCGGCTCCGGCTAGGCAAGTGTCGCCAACGCTACAAAAAAGCAGAAATATTTTGTTGCACGTGGGGCCGCGTCGGCTGTTTTGTCAGCAGTCATGGACTCCAATGACAGCACAAATGACGGCGCCGGAACAGCAGATCTTAAATGGCCAAACAAACGGGAAGAAAATCGTTGAGCTGTTTCGATTGGAGTGACTCAGCGTGCCGGAACTTAAAGGATGGCTTGTAGAGCACTCGACTACAGAAGTGAAGTGCGAAGCCTCCGGCGTGATATTTAAATGCTGTAAGAGTGATCATCTAAAAACATGGTAAAACCGCGAGAACCAGACGGCTATGAGATGGATCACCGAAACGCTGTTGATAAGGAGTACGTTTGAGAAAGCCCACACTGAAAATAACCCGGTAAAAAACGGCGGAAATCAAACTGACAGTGATCTTCGCTCAGGAAAACGCCACATATTTGAAGTGGTTGGTAACCTTGTGCCGCTGTTGAAAGAAATTTCTCATCCAAAGTGTTAGCTCTCGAGGCATTGCGTCGAAAAAAATGTACTAAAATTGTTAAGAACATTTTCGCAACTGTTGAGACTGAGGAATCAGTTCAAGCGTTGCGAAAAACAGAGTTTTCCATTTTAATCTGTGAAACCACCGATATGAGCAGCCGGAACAACTGTGTGTCTTTTGTGGCTAGTAGACAAGACTTCGGGACAAGTGAAGAAAGATTTGTCGCAACTGTTCAAGGTAATACTGCCGACGGAACAGCTCAAAGTGTGTTGTCGCCCTCCAAGGGTGCTTGGAAACGAGATGCATTCGACTAAAATATGCAATAGGGATGCATCAGATAACGCGAGCTGTATGGTGGGAAGCATAACTCTGTAATTACCCGCCTGATAGAAGTCCATAAACATGTGGTCGTTATTCGATGCATATGCCACTCAGCGCATCTTGGTGCAAGTGTTGCTGCTGCAGGCCTACCTACCGAGCACACTGAAAGAGATGCTGCACAGCATATGAATCTACGTTTCTGGACTGAAAACACCATGGCACTCACTAAAAATAATAAAAGTTTTCGTTTTATTCAGCGGTCATGTCTACACAAAGGCGGGCGTACGGCATTCATCCGCACCACAGCCCTTAAATTATAATTATATTTATATACATAATATATATATATATATATATATATATATATATATATATATATATATATATTATATATATATATATTATATAGCCCTTGTGCACAGAATATATATATATAGCCCTTGTGCACAGAATTAATTATGCTCTCAATGGGATTCATCGCGGCGCAGGACGGAACATCACTGACTGGCGAGAGAGACAACCAATACAACGGCCAGTTTAGATCAAGCATCTCGCAACCGAAGGTGCGTCTGTGTGTCAGGCGAAGCCTTAGATGCTCATAAGAAGCGAAAATTGACCGTCGACCGTCAGTGCAGAAAGCTTTCGGAGGGGGCGGTGCGGGAGGATCCATACATGACTGAAGAAAAGGAAGAAGATGGCTTTCGCCTTCGAGTCGTCTATGGGATATGAACGCATGACGATCGTTGTTGCCTGCATCAGCTGAGTGTCGCGCTGCTAAGCGAACAGTTATGACGGAGTATTGCGCCATGGATAGATAGATAGATAGATAGATAGATAGATAGATAGTAGATAGATAGATGATAGTAGATAGATAGATAGATAGATAGTAGATAGATAGATAGATAGATAGATAGATAGATAGATAGATAGATAGATAGATAGATAGATAGATAGATTCGAAACGCGCCATAAAGAAATCTCGAGGGAACGAAATTCTCACCGCAACGAAAATTTTCGGAGCACCGGTGAACGCCCATAGGAGTCAATGCATTTCGTAACTCGGGACTACGAAAGATATTCATACCGCAGTTCTCATTAACGAAATTTTTGAAACACGAGTGCGCAATAATCTACTCTCGCAACATTAACTACATGGAAAAATGCTGAAATGCATTAGTGCTACATTAAATTGTCCAAAAACTCTCGGCAGCGCACTGAGAAGCAGCCCCATCATTGTTTACAAAATAACATAAAGCTGGCGACAATGATGATGCTGATGGCTTGCCGAAAACCTGCTCGTTATCGCGGACACGTAGCCAAATCCACATT